>NW_015539816.1:466563-495083 GCF_001515605.1 Sinocyclocheilus anshuiensis | reverse complement strand
GACACGGGTGTGTGGAGGCAGGCAGGACGACGAGGACAACAAGAATTCCACTACTCACTTTTAATGTAGACACAACAAGGCAGGTACAGGTAGGTGAAACACACACACACACACTCGGGGTAACATTCACAATAACCGACACCAATGCTCAGACAGACAGGAACTAATATGGGGAGGATAATTAGTGGCAGACAGGTGAGCACAATGACGGTGATTAACTAATGATTAGACGGGATAAACCAACACAAGGGGAAGAAACCACAATAAACAGTCCACAGGGGCGTTACACTCAGAGAGTAAATTATTTATTTTATTTTATTTTATTTTTTTGTGCTTTGGAAAATATTTTTTCCACAGTCAGGAGCCTTATAATTGTTTTTATAAGAATCTAGTGAGAATCTAGTGCTTTAATTACGAACGACAGTTTGTTAACCGTTCATCATTTTACCTGAGAACTTTTTTGATCCAGTGAAACAACAGGAAATGTGATTGCGAACATGAAGCCACTACAACACATCAATAACTGGACTGCCGCCAACTGACAGGCCTGACTGACGACACAACACAATGACAGCCACCTTTCCATCTGACAAAACCGAGGGGGAAAAAAACAGTGCTCTGGGAGCATGCCGCTCTTCTCCAAGACCCTGGCCGGGCGAGAAAGTCATTATCCATCAGCGGATGATTCTAACCCTGACAGCTTCAGACCCAACGGGCTTCCCCGAGGAACTTGCCTCTGTTTGAATAATTAAGCCCACTTACAGTTCTCTAACGGATGACCATTTGTAGCCTTTACTTTCACACCTTATCAGTCACTTGTGTGTCAGGGCTTTATACAATCTGCCCACCTCCAACTCCTGGTGGCATCATTTGAAATGCAAAGCATGGCCTTCGCTGAGCCTGGGTCTTGCTCTTGCGTCCCTCCACCCCAGCTACTTCTGCAGCTTGTCTCCACAGCTAGTGCCCTCCTTCTGTGTTCTGGCAATCCATCAGGCTTTGACTAACTTCTGTCCAACTATTTGACATCTGGGAGATGGATGGTGTCAGTGCCTGCCGTTGCCAGTACTTCCTCCTGTTAGCATGTTAGCCAATGCTAGCTTGTTTTTTCCCCTTAGAATAATAAACAGAGGCTTGCCTTGTAAATAACACAAACTGGAAGAGCAGGTCAACTATCGGTTAATATTAGGCATTTCTTTAAACAAGATACGGTTATTAACATGACATGATGTGACTGAGCAACATACATTCCAACGATTGTTCGCAAAAGCTTAACGAAAACAAAGAGATCAATGTCTGTCTACAAGGACTCTTTTTCTGCTTCCAAAGCACTTAGTGTATCCATTTTCTCTGAGTAGCCACTGTTGAACAGAGCTTCGCAAATGAATAGAGTTATTTTTGCTTGAGCTCTATGCAAATAAATAGGGGTGCTACGATTGATCGGCTACCGACCACTATCGGCCGATAATCACGTTGGGATGTTTGATCGGCGGTCTCTAAAAAGACCGATCTCAAAAAAACGATCTCAAGCTGATGACGCTGCCATGAGGTTTGGCATGACATGCAGCGTCACTGTCTCAGTCTCTGTCCAGCGTGGGTGAAATCATTATAATGCTGAAGGTGAGGTACACACCTTCATATTTCTTCATTAGATAACTTATAAAGTAATTTGAAAACCTTGTGTGAGACGTAATTTCACAAACAGCGAGAGTGAATCACCGCGCGCGTGCACGTTCTCAAAATACGCAAATGTCTTCAAATCACTTGCAGTGCGTATGTGGTGCGTATTTTTTCTGCGCTCATGTTAACGGATTAATAAAGCATGCACACTGCGCACGGTTGCTGTCCAGCAGTGCGTTCCACGAGCAGTGCGTCTGCAGCAAGGCAGAGATCGTTTCCGCACTGAGCCTATTTTTAAATAATGGATAAATGTTGTGTTTGTGGTAAACAGCCACGGATCAGTAGCGGACTCCTGTGTGAAAGCACAATCCGTGCTGCTTACCCTCTCACAAGAGTCACCTAAGAGGGGAAATTCCCTCCATTTTCAAAAATGATCTGTGATCGGCCTCAAAAATCCTGATCGGAGCACCCCTACAAATAAACTCTGGCAAGCTGCTGAACACTTCAAATAGCTTTTTTTCCAACACTCATAACACTGATTCGTGTAACTGTGAGGAGCGGATCTCTGGAAAAGCAGGAAGGAGTGAAGCCACAAGTGCCACGAAATGAGTTGAAGAGAGGAAGGGACGAAGAAAGAAAACGTTATGGGATAGTTCATCCAAAATGAGGGTGAGTAAATGATGACCAAAATTTTATGTTGTTCCAAACCTGTATGACTTTCTTTTTTTCTGTGAAACACAAAAGTAGAAGTCAATGGGGTCATTGGACCCAGTTGACATTCATAGTATATTTTTCAAAATAGCTTATTTTGTGTTCTACAGAGTAAAGAAAATAATTGATGACAAAATGTTCATTTTTGGTTAAACTGTCCCTTTAAGAGTTGACTGTTCACAAAAGAGAGTTTTAGAAGTTTGACATTTTAAAAGTTAGTGGCGTCCCAAACACATGGCACCAATGGCTCAAGACTCATCACAACATTCAAAAGCATCTGCTTAGCTTGTGTTTACGTAGGAAAACAATTAAAATACTGTTCCAACGGATGCAAGAGTGTGTCGTGCAAATGCCCGCTTAAAGGAAGAGGAAGAGAGAAAAGGGAAGAAGAAATGAAAGACACACAATCCTCCATCAGGCATCTGATGAATGAGATGGTCAAAACACACATTTTCATGGCCCTCCTTAGGTTACCCCACTCAATTTTTAATGCAAGACATTTTAGACTTTATCCCGTATGCATGAGTGTCTGTTTGTGTGCGTATCCGTATATAAATAGTCTGGATTTTATAACGGAACACGGTATAAGGTGGTGTAAAAACAGGAGCTTTTGAAGGCATCAGGGTCACAGTGCCTTTACCGAGCCCCTGAGGGGAGGAAGAGAAAGAAAAGATAAAGAAAAAGACAGCGAGAGCTGCAACATGAGCTGTATACTCTTGGAAAGATCAGTCCTCCATATTAAAAAGACCCCTGTCACTCACAGGCCTTCAGCCCCAGATACCGTGCAATGCATTTCTGTTTCTCAGGCAGAAGGGGAAAACACACCAGTATTTTTCAGTCTGGTTGGTGCTCGGGGGGAAAATATGAACAGGCAATTTAATATCGGGAGGATCGCTAAGAGGAAGTGCTGATGCGGCAGTCTCATGCTCATTTTATTTAGATTAACTACAGCGGTAATATCACAGCCACTCATGCCAGGAGCGACGCACAACTCATAAAGTGACAATGGAAGGGGGCAGGAATCTAACTGGGTGACAGGGTTTGTTTGTTGCCGGTTCGGAGAGAAACACGCAACATTGTTTTTGAGGAATGTAAGATGGCTTTGTGAACAGCGATTAATTCTCTGGAAAAGCATTCGAGACTTTCTGAGAGTTCAGCGTTGTATGCAAATTTCACTTTTATTTATTTCTTTATTTTTTGCTTTGAGTGAGTAAAAATTCCTGAATGCTTAATAGGTTAAAAAAGGGTGGAATTGTAAAAAAGACATAAAACGCATCCTTTTATTATGCTTAATGTGTGCCAAATAGCCCATATTACATAGAAGCCCCATCAACTTTCTCCTTTGCTCCCTTTCTGCCTTTTGAAATGGCTTTCAGCTTTGCAACAACCTCTCAGCGTGAAGCAGCCTTGCCCATTTTAGCTTTTGATAACATAATAGTGTTCTGAAGCACCCTTTACATGATAACTTAATGATGCAGACGTGTATGTGCACCACATAAAAACTATCCAAACCTTCCGGAGATATCTGTTAAATCATTACTGGTCTGCACACTTGATAATATATAGATGTGGAGGTGACCCAGATTGGCAGAAAAAAAAAAGGGTGGGCGGCCACTTCAACCACACAAAACCAAGAGGTCCTCTCCCTCAGATCCTAATCATGTGTCATGTGACAGCCAAAAAAACAATGCTTAGAGCACCATTAGTGACAGTGATGGCACTGGGAGTGTATTAGTTATAATTGCAGAGTATATCAGAGGCGACTGTAATTGCGTTTCCGGGTTCGGACACTTCCTAAATAACCCTGGGCTTCCATTGTTTGTTTTCTCTTTCTGTCGGAGTCACTTGAAAGGACCGGAGAGCCGGTCGAAAAGACCGGGCGATGGGCTGAACCTCCTCCGGACACAGTGTCGTTTGCGAGTGATTGGTTTGGCTCAGTGCATAATGGAAAGAGAATAGGAGAGGAGAAGAAAGAGAGCGGGCTGTTTCTGAGAGCAAGGCTGGAGTGCTAGTTATCATTTAATTCCAGTGTCAATGTGCATAAGGCTATAAATTAAAAGCCCACAAATCAAATGACTAACAGGGATTCCAATTATTGTGCCAAGGATTTTTTGCCCCCACATTTAATCCATCATTATTATCTCCGCCCAATAAGCATGTTTTTTTTTACACTGCTTTTCTTTTATTAATCATTCGTCGTCTGCTTTGTATTTTTCAGCATGGTTTGTTTTGTTATTGCATTGCTTTGCTGTAATTTGGATGAATTACCTCGCGTTGGGATAATTCAATGCTTGGGCACTCAGTCAAACAATTGGAACAAGGATTTTCTAGGTAAATGGACACATAAGCGAGTCTTACCCATAATAATAACTTATTAATTGCTTCATTGTCCTTTCTTCTGTCTCGCGTAAGGTTAATCAGCAGCACTCTAATACATGCCAACAGATGTGTGCAAATGAAAATAAAGTACTCACGTTCACACGCATCTCCCTTCTGGTGAAATCCAGCTTTGCATATACATTTCCCAATGGGTACCAGCCACTCTCCTTCAGCGCTGCAGTGCATTTTGGGAGAGTTGTCAGCCTCCTCCTCTGCGTCACTGACGCATGTGCCTTCCACTTCCACCAGCGACGAGAACTCAGATCCCGTCACCGTATCTGGGAACGTGGCCAGGTTCTCAATAATCGACCAACACTTCTTGTAATACACTTTGACGGAGACCAAAGCGATGCAGGCACCTACATCCTGAAAGGCCAGGTAGAAGCCTCGGCGGGAGAGGGGCCCGATTATACGCACCTCCGTGTTGAGCTTCATTTTTCTTTCCCCCAGGTCACCCTGAGTGAAACTCTCGTCCGCGGCTATAGTGTCAATTTTCACATACTGACTCTCCCTTATATTCCTGCCCACCTCCACGTCGGCTTCCTGGTAGTACAAGTTGAACGTCTCCTTGCAAGAGCCAACCACCCCTGGAAGGCTGTTACAATCCCTCAAGGTAAACTTCAGCTCCACAAAAATCCTCTGGGCATCGCCCTTCTCAATCCAGTTAGTCCGTAGCCAATTATTCTGATTTGGCTCCATGACCTGGCAGACCTGGTATGTGCGAATGGGTGTGTAGTTTTCATCCAAGCCGCTGATCTCTTCCCACTGAGAAAAAGTAAAACGCAGTTAATCATCATTATATCGTGTGCTGTACTAAAATGCTCAGAACTAACCGCAAGGGAGAATCTTAGAGCGTGTTAAAACTGGCCTCTGTGTGAACAAATGCACAACTCCTTGCTATAAGATGATCTACATTAATTCATCTGCAGCCAGGTGATTCATTTTTTACATCTTTTGCATAAGCTGAGAATTTGAAATGTCTGTCTTGTTTTTGAGTGTATTAGCCTAAAATATTTATTTTTATTGATCTGCAATTATATGCGCAGTTCTGATAATTGTTGGTATCTGTAAACCCATACAAACACTTATAAGCACATTAAAAAAGAACCAAATAAATGTATTGCAAAAATTACCTCATGCCCAATAGTAACAATGTACACTACCAGTCAGAATGTTTCCATTTATAAACTCCATTATAAAAATGTTCATCTGAAAAAACGTGTGCTAATGTGTGATGACATCAGAATTAACTGCTTTTAATTCAGTAAAAAACATTATTTTATTTGACTTAACCTGACTGCTTTAGGTTACACCGGCAAAAGTAATTATCTGGGCTTCTTTTAAACAACTTTTACCTGGGCTTAAATTCCATTTATGCTGGACACATGTTAGTTGGGTTTCTGTTATTATTTCTTTTAACTCATTAAAAAAGTTTTTAATTTATACAAACACACAATACTTTGACCTGAATGACTGCAAGTTTAAAACTCATAAAAGTGAGCAGAACTGACAGAAATTCTGACAAGTTAAATTAATAAAACCAAAGATGTTACAAAGATGAAAACATTTTTAAAGTAAAATAAGATTCAATGCACCCAAATCACATGACTAACAACCTAAAATCTCCATTCTAAATTTTTAAATTGCTGTTACTTTTTTTAGTTATGACTTTTCAGAATTATGTTGTGTTCTAATTAATTGTTAAAAACACCTAAGACGTACAAAAACAACGAAACATCATAATTAGGAATGTAAACAAGTTAATATGTTGAGTTCAGCAGAAAATCATTTTGTTGGCCTTAGTTGAACGACTTTAAAACAAACGCGTCTGTATTTTACGCCTTCTTTAAACCTTTTATAAAAACTAGCTTAGGATCGACAAACAACTTTTACAATTAACAAAACCACCTCCGCATAAAGTAAACCCAAATTATCAATTGTTTAGCGTTTTAGAAACATTGTGATGTGGTGCAAAGACTTACAATTGAACAAAAAAGAACAACACATTATGCCACCACATGATTTTAGGTTGCACTCAAAATACTACGAGCAGTAAGCGCATTACAGAAGAGGTGAAAATCAGAAATGTTTGCTGTAAAGTAGAAGTTGTAAAGTTTCCAGCTTACCCCGCTTGGAGGAGACGATATCCATTCCAGCTCTGTCTGCTGCGCCTTTGAATCCAGCAGGGTCACTGCCGACGACACATAAAGCGCACACTTACAATAATGCATCTTTAATTGTGATTAATGTTTGCCACACATCTCGCTCATATTCCAGAAGCATTTTACATCGCGAGCGAGCGCAGATACAAACCAAATGTGAGAGAGCGCGCGAGTTTGACCCATTTTCAGCAGACAGCGGTGGAGATTTATGTCAATAAGCACCTCGCACCTCTGAAAGCTGTGCGACACCTGTTCATGTGTCAATATAACCGACGGGCACGCTTTCGCGTTTGGTGTAGATCGAGAAATCGGTCAAGTTCCTTCGTTTGAACCGTGAGAATATTACACGGATACGCGCGCGCAGCGCAGGTTAAGAACGACTTCATCGCGTGCGAATTTAATCACTGTTTTGTTATTTATATGCATTTCGTTGAAGCGTTATCTGTTTTTTGTCTGGTCATATGACTAAAGGGAGCTGGTTAAATAATAAAATAAATAATTAGCTTAAATATTGTAAATAAAAAAGGGGCATTCGCTGAGATCAGAACCTTAGTTTAAAGAATAAATAACATCAATTTGGTAAATAAATTCGTCATTGAGTATGTTCCGTAATCAATAAACCTCTAAGTGAACTACAGCAAACAGCCATAAGATCAACTGGATCTATTTATACAGAATTGAATGATTATTTAATTTCATATTTCAGAAAGGAGGCACATACCTTTGGCTTAGGCTATATGTAGCTAATATAGTCGATGTTGATGTGTGATATTCATATTTGCAGTGCAGACATGTATGGTAGAAACACACTGCTCTTTATACTAAATCTGTACTCGACAATTTGGTAATACAGAAGCACTTCTATTGCTTAATTGTTGCAGGGGGTTTCTATCCCGGACAAATCCTTTACTACTACTAACTGAAGCTGATCCCATGAGTATTTTAAAGTAATAAGCGTGGTACATGTTGCAGTCAAGTTGCAGAATTGACTGTATACCTACTGCCCGGTTGGTTAACAAAGGCACATCAAGCTGATCTTTTTTTCAAGTTTGGTGTTGATGTTGTCTCTTTGCAGTAAATGGAAAGCACGTAGTGTTTTCCGATAAAATGAGAACGTGATAATGAGGAGATACAGGGCTGTGAGGACTAAGCTTAACCAGATAATATTGTCTATGATGTTTAGTTGCGATGTGCAGTTGCAAATCGTCTTCGTGTCTGATTAGCGAAAGTCTGTGCGCCAAGAAAATACGTACTCATGATATGAAACACAGTCAGGCGTATATCCTTGTCTTATGTGTGATAATAAAAAAGGCTGTCTGTTTGTCTGTCAGACTGTCGATACTGTATCTGCTCTAACTACTGATTTGCTCGTTCTCGCGCTCGCGCTGTCAGGATGCAATGAAGGAAACTTTAGCACTCACCCTCTCTTGTGTTCTGTGCTATTCCAGTGTTCACATAAAAACATAAATGAAGGCAAAATATAGTCCACAAACACGAAACTGAGGTGCAAACCATGGTGCAGTTGAAAGTTGGATAAACAGTGTGCGCTTTTTCCAACGCGGCGTTCCCTTCCCATTGACGACGCTCCGGCAACCAGCTCTGGGTGAATAAAACAGCCGTCTCTCACTCAAATAGCATCGGCAGCCGAGAGGCGGGGCTTAGAGCATTCGGCGTGTCACTCATTTTGACTGACAGAGAGCACACCCACATTTGGCGCGCGAAAGGCTCTCGGTGGAAAAACGCGGACGAATCATCTTGAAGCGAAGGCGGATCCTCAATTTCAGTCTAAAACCGACAATGGATTCACAAACTTTAAGATGAAATACTTTGTTGGACAATGTAGAAAATCGTTTTATATTAAGAAAAACACATAATATTCTAATGTCCGGATCGAAATACTGTACTGGAAGTTAATACTTAAAACGCTATGGGTAAATGAAAAGTGAAAACAGTGAGTAGGCCTACATCAAAACAAACTTTTGAGAACTGGCGAGATACCTTTCTCTGCAACACCACTTGCATGGAAGCCTACTCTATCAAGATAAGACTTGAACCTTGGGTAGGGCAGGCAAGCATGTCACGACATCCGAGGAAAAGTTTCTATTTTTCCCAAGTCATTGAAGAGCATTGCATCATCAGCAGATAAATCCTTAGCAAACCTCATCCTGGTGCCTGTCGTGTCTGGCAGCTCTTTTTGAAACACATACTACTCATAGCTTGCAATGTCAAGACTTTGTTTAGTCACTAACCTAATGGCACCTTACATCAATAAAATGTTTTTTGTTTTTTTTGTTTTTTTTGTCAAGCAGAAATATATATTTTTCTTTCTTTCTTTCTTTCTTATTTATTTATTTATTTTCAATTTTCCAGAGAATTCACATCTCACAGAAAAAAATTAGGCTATTTGTGTACCTGAAAACATTATATTTGCTTTTATGTTTGCTTGTATCTCTAGACACTCACTATTAATGATTTTAAATAATTAGTTGACAAAACCAGGGTTTGTGTACAAATGTACTACAAAAAGGGACAAACATTAAGTTAAAACGATAAACACATTTACAAATTTAGCACAATTCATGACCTAGTTGTTTATATCTGTGTATAATTACACAGATATATAATTAGTATCAGTGTATAATTAGTATAATTACAGAAATAAAAAAAATCTAAGAGTAAAAATAAAGTTGACAATAAACACAGAAAGTAAGGAATAAGTACAATTAATCAGTATTTAGTTAGTATTAGTATTTATTCAGTATTTATTGATGTCAGTTAGTATTTGTTTTATCAAGTCATTTATTCCTTTATTATTTATTTATTCATTCAGGCCTCATATTCCAAGACATTTATGACTGACAGACAACAAGGATTTTTCACAAGTGTTATTTCTTTGACAAATATACACAGTGTTTTCTGAAAATAAAAGTGAAACTCTTGTTGATTGGCCAGTGAAGGGCAGGAGGTCTGTTGAGTAGGTATAAAGACATCGAGACAGACAAACACAGATAAACATTGACTGCTGTGCTGTGTTTTTTAGAAGGTCACCTAATGAAGGAAAGTGCCCTGCTGATTCTGGGCAATGGGTGTGGATGCATTGATTCATTAGAATTATGCGTTAGAAACGTTCACCATGAAGATTGAGCTGCTGGGGTTTTAAGCGGCGCCAAGAAATCGAGATAAACACAAAACACAATTAAAAAGTGTAAAGTTAATTTCCTGCTGCTCAGATGACTTGCCAAATCACTGATAAATGAAAGCATGAAAGGGACCTCATTACCCCCTGAATGTATAATGCATTTGTTACAGGTCACTTATGAATCTCCATTTCCTAGAATGAGTAAAACAACTGTAATTATGCCCCCCAAATATTGATTAATAAACTCTGTGCATCACAAATGGATGGAGGTAGACAAGGACTCATTTCAAGGTTTATTTACCTCTGTTTTCTTTTTTTTTATTATGCAAATGATTTCTAATCCTCTTTACCCTTGATGCACGCTCCTGTGTTGCACATTTCCATGTTGCTTATTATTGGCTTATTAAACCTGCTTCAATTAGTAATGTTTTGGATGGACATACTTAAGTAGCCTATATCTTAAACTAGTTCAAATCAACCCACATGAGTGTGAAAATGACAAGATATTCAGCGTTTGTTTTGCTCTTATGAATATCATCGTCTGAGCTGGATTAAACCGAGCCATGTACGCATGTATGAATTCATGTTTGAATATTTATCATCAACAAAATGTTCATTAATATTCTCATTCAGCTAAGTCTCGAGTGATAGCGCCAGGCTTTCCAGGTTGCTCACATACTAATTGCACTTTTCTTCATTTTTGTTTAACTCAAGAAGAAGGAAAAAAATCAAAATTCTTCACATTGCATTTTAGCTGCCACATTAGTGAGTCCTCATCAGCTTCATGTTGCCATGGCATCAGTTAATTTAATTCTTTTGTTTGAATTGGGATCACACTGTAGTAGTCATGTGGAGATGACGGTTTGCGTAAGCGACGTTATACCTGACTCCACATAGAGCTCTAAGCTGAGCCCTCGCAAAGAGCTAATCATTTTAGAGGATACTTCATTCTGAGTAGGTCTTTAGCGCGTCTTCCCTGAGAAGAATTACCATCCTTCAGTGATAACACTAACCATTATCGTCATTTTACCAAAATTCATTTGAAATTAAATGGCAGAAGTTGAGTGAAGTGTACTAGACTACTAAAGCAATATTTTAGAAATTACCTACATTGTTCAACTGGTGGTCATGCACCACTATGAGGTCATACAAATGTTTATTTGGGACTTAAAAGCAATAGTTTTATTCCAAAAACTGTGGCAAACAAGATGGCCCTCAAGGGATACCACTTCGAGTGAGCGAATTGACCACATTTATAAATGTCTGCCTACACTCAAGTGCTTGTAACCAACAAAGAAGGCGTGAAAAAACTAGGACATGACTTGTTCTAGGTGTTCTTATTATGTCTGATCTTTTTGGCATTTATTTGCGGCGTTTTTCACAGCACAAAGAGTTTAGACTAGATCTCTTCATCAGCAGGCAATAACATGCCGTTCTATTCTGTTGTTTTCCTTCAGGACTGCATGCTTTTTAAATAGTTTCTCAGTCAATCTACAGCAGCTGAACAACTGAGCCGAAATAAATGGAGGGCTAGGCCAAAAGTGCTATTAAATACTATAATATATATTTTCCACTTGTTTATAATGAGAGTGGAACACCTTCAGAGCGGCAGGCTGTCGGCCTGATCCCTTCGCTCAGGCTGGGTGGAGCACAGCCGGGCTGTCTGGATTCTTTGAGGGCTTGAAGGGAAAACCACCCAGAGATTTAATATCCAGAGGGACTGAAAGCTTGCTGGACGGATGGGCTTGGTGAGCACTCACGAGAAATTTTTTGTCCTTTTTATAGGTTAGTAATATAGTGTCCCAACAGATCCAGACAAAATCGGGGGTGTTTAATGTTACTCAGGGATTGTTGTGGGCTGACTAACATTCACCTTCCATTGTCTGCTGGTGTAATCACAGATCTAGACCTTTACTGGTTATGTGTTGCAAGACATGTTCTAGGAAACTTTTTTTGGCTTCTTAACAGACCTGGGTGTGTAAATTGATGTGATATATAAAGGCAGGGTAGTTTTGGAGTTTGTTAGATTTACATTAAATACATTACATTGATAAAGTGTAACGGTAAAGAATATTACATTATTGTTACAAAAAAAAAATCAGAAAAATAAATGCCAAATAAATGCTGTTTCTTGCATTTTCCACAAAATTATGAAGCAGCAAAACTGTTTTCAACATTAATAATAAGAAGAAGTACTACTTGAGCACCAAATCGGCATATTAGAATGACTTCTGAAGGATCATGTGACACTGAAGCACTGAAGGCTGTTGAAAATTCAGCTTTGCCATCACAGGAATAAATTAAAATAAATTCACATATGTGACCCTGGACCACAAAACCAGTCTTAAGTCGCTGGGGTATATTTGTAGCAATAGCCAAAAATACATAGTATGGGTCAAAATGATTGATTTTTCTGTTATGCCAAAAATCATTATATATTTAAGTAAAGATCATGTTCCATGAAGATATTTTGTAAATTACCTACTGTAAATATATGAAAACTTAATTTTTGATTAGTAATATGCATTGCTAAGAACTTCATTTGGACAACTTTAAAGGCGATTTTCTCAATATTTTTTTTGCACCCTCAGATTCCGGATTTTCAAATAGTTGTATCTCGACCAAATGTTGTCATATCCTAACAAATACATCATACATCAATGGAAAGCTTATTTATTTAGCTTTCAGATGATGTATAAATCTCAATTTCGAAAAATTGACCCTTATTACCGGTTTTGTGGTCCAGGGTCACATATAATAAAATAGAAAACAGTTATTTTAAATTGTATTATTACATTTTTAAAGCATTACTGTTTTTATTGTATTTATTTGATTGAATAAGTAGTGTATATTCATATTTTATTCATGAAGAAATGCATATTCTTACTAATTGCAAGTGTGTGTGTGTGTGTGTGTGTGTGTGTGTGGGTTTCACATTGCATAAATATTAGAAATTGCACATTTTAAATGTGATAGTTTTACAAGTGTCTAATTCAGATACTTAATCTAGAAATATTTTTCTGATTCTAGAAGGATTACTGACATAAATAGACTAAATATAGTCTACTCATACAACACAACACGACTTTGGTAATGATCCAAGGTGTGTTATATAATGCAGAAGGCACTTTCCCCTTTCTATGCCAACTTTTCCCTTTACGTTAAATACATTGAAAAGGTTGAGGCTGTTCAACATTAAAAGGAAACAGGTAGCCAGGATTTTTTACATTTAAAATATAATCAGAATCAGAACACAGATTTAGACAGATTTGTGAACAATATTTGAGAGAAATAGGCCTTTTGTGTACATAGAAAAAGTCTTAGATCTTTGAGTTCAGCTCATGAAAAATGGGGGCAAAAACAAAAGTGTTGCGTTTATAATTTTGTTCAGTGTATATATATATATATATATATAAGTTCTAGATAAGTTCTGAGATTTTTTGACTCACTACCACAAATGGCCTACCAGCTTTTTCAATTATAGATTGCCCTTTAGACTGTACACATTTTCGAAAAGCAACCATTACTTTTCAGGCTAAAGCGAACTGAAGGAATTTAATCATATCTCCTTTTACCCTTTTCAAAAAAGAACAATTAATGAAATTTAACATGTGCATCAATTTCAAACGTCTATTGTGGCAGGTCACTCCCACAGTGTTTGTCTAGAGAAAAGACAAAGACACCTCATTTGTGTCGGTGAAAGCATGTTGCAGTGATCTGTCAGTTTAGACAGCAAGGCTGTTTAACTCCACTAATTGTCAGAGAAACATGAAAAACAAAGCTCTTTTTATCTGTAATTTAATTATGTACAGAGCAACAGTCGCCATGCAGTACAAATCAGAGACAGAAGAGGGACTGCCTGAATCTTGAGCTATGTGAGTCTGTCACCAGAGGCGGCAATAAACTCCATGCATTGATTGATCTGCGCTCATTAAAGTGAAGAACCAAAGCCCGCTCATGTTTCTTATGTGAGCATTATTATTAGTCAAACAAAACTGATTTAAGCTTTTAACCACAGCTTGTATTGTACTCAAAATGTGTGTGAAAGAGTGAAATCTGCAGTTTTTCTACAGCATGGGGAGTTTATCTGTCATTTAGAAAGTAAAACATACTCTGTTTGACTTTAAATACAGTTATTTGTCAGATGAAGCTTGCCCAGACGACTTTAAGACTCGTGTCCTGCCTCAGCGATACTGTGGATTCACGTCACAGGCATGTATAAGCGCTATGTATAATTGTGTCTTTAAATAAGCTCTTTATGGGGAGCTGTTCAGTTTACCCTGAAATGAAATACTTGTTTATGAAAAGATTAAAAAAGAGGGGGAAAAAATCAGTCCGAATTATATAATTCCACAGGCACTGCTCTCATGATTATCATGTCAACAACATGACTATCTCTGTTTCCCTATGTGTCAGTTTCCTGGTCTGTACGGACTACAGGGACACTTGCGTAGTTGTACACAGATTTTGTAGTTGACAGATGAAGACATCCAGATGGCTGCGCGGAGTTAGTCACACTAGCCTGCTACGCTAGTCCAGCATGTAGAACTAAGTAGGGTTATGGCCATTTAATGATGTCTATTTTGGCCTTTCATGTCATTCTACAAGCTTAGCGTGCTACGTTACCACTTAGCCCCAGGATAAACAGACAAATCACATCTTGAAACGCTAGTGTGGAGGCGCCTGACACGCACATCTGGAGATGAATAGTGCTCAGGCTTTCAAAATCGCAAGCAGAAATCTGGACTTTCATCAAGGTGACTGTACGAAAAGATTTTACTCCCACCCATGTGTCTTGTCTTGCTCCCTTCACGATCGATGGAGATGAAAGCGAGGAATGGAAAGTAAAATTGGCTGAGTGATTTACAGTTGATCAGATATGAGACCTCTTTCTCATATATCATACCATGTAGAGCTACACAAATTCCTTTTAGCTTAAAGGTAACATCTAGCGCTGATGCTAAACGAAGAATGGAGCAAAAGACTGTAGGCTATATTTAACAAGATGGCTCACTCATATTTTTCTGAATGGGAGAAAGTGCAAGTCTCATCTTCTAAATAAAAGAGCCAATCACCACTTGGTAAATTTAATGAGTCATTGTACTTCATTGCAACAATCAGCTGGACCAACCTGAAATCTGCTCTATTAGCATTAAAAAGGCATATAAGAAGCAACATTTAATGCTATTTAAATGTGAGTTTGGCAAGCATTTTTTTACATTTTGGTATTTCCTCATTTAAGAATGTTGGTCTTGGAGTTCGGCTTGGAGTTGGTCTTGGCTGCCCAGAGGCATTGCAAATATGGATGCTGTATAAACAGACTTTCCTTGAAAGAGACTTTGATGTAGCTTGGCATGTTTACATTGCACTTTAAAAGTTAGATTTCAGGCAGACTAAAGCAATAATTTGGCTTCTTTAAAATGTCATGAAAATGCTTTAGTCTGACTGAAATTGTACCAGTCTGTTTTTTTGTGAAGAAAACTATCCAAGCTGGTTTCAATGTTTATACATAGGTACTACACAAAAAAAACATATATTTATGTGTACATTTGAATAGACACTAAAATGTACAATATTGTCATACTGACAAAATCTAAAATGTAAATATTATTATGTATTTACAGTACAGCTAGAAAAGTTTAAAAAGTATGAATTTTTAACATATAAATATATTTTAATAGTTACATTTTTACCATTTTATAGAAATATTTTGGATCCCTTAACCCTACCCCCATAACCACCTGTATAGAGAGTATAAAATATATAAAATATAACAGGCAGAAAAAATTTACCATTTCTTAAAAATATATAAATTATACAGACATATAAGTGTAATCATCACTTAATCATAATTTATTTGCTGTTAAAATGTCAAAAAGTAGTAGGCCTACCAAAGTATTTGAAGTGACGTGTATTGCATTCACAGCAACTCTGATGGTATAACATATTTGTGTGTGGTACTGAGCAGAATTTAAGATGTTAAATATCCTGAATCATCCTCTCATATCCTGATTCACTCCATGCAGGTCCACATATCTCATTCAAACACACACATCACCAGAAATGCAGCGTGTCGCAATTGGTGACGAAGCAGGCGATAGCTAATGAGCATTTGATATCACTGATGTAAAACCATGTAACGCTTCTTGAGGTGGCAAACTCTGAATTTGAGTTCGGGATTTGACGATTATAGTCGCTACTGAGAATGGAGACGAAGATTGTTGATTAAAGACTGATTGATTGGGCGTTGATTGGGGTCTATTCCTCACATAAGCAATCATATGGATTCTTAAGATTTGAATTAGAGTGCACAATTAAAATGGATTACTTTTATGATCATTTTATGTTGCGATTTTGGTGTATTTTATGGTCATTTTTGAGTCAACAATATGTAATCCTTTGAAAGCCTAGTTGGCACTAGAAGTCACACAGAACAGAATAAAATGTTGCAATTTCAAATTAAGTAAACAACTCAACTGTATTAAACAAATGCGATTGAAAATATAATTGCAAATATTATAAAAAAAAATGTATAAACCGATTAATTCTGTCAATTCAGCATTCATAAGGATTTGTAAAGTTGTTTATATGTAAATCATTTATTTTTATATACTGTCAATAGGTTAATTATATGTTATTCACCACACTTTTGGTAAAATACAAGTATTCTTGATCTCAGTGAACTATCAGACCTAGATAATGTGATTGTAGCTCAACGTTGCTCGAATCGGCCTCTGCATTGTGCACATGCTGCAATAGTTAGATGAGACACGCAACATGTATATCTAATCCTTTAAAAATTTAATTACGCATTTTGTCATGTATATTCAGACAGACAGATGAAGACCATAACTTGACTATGCAAAAACTAGCTGTAGCTCAATTAGAACTGCATGTAAATCCGCTTACTGAGACATCTTAATAGTATAATGGAGAAAACTTGCTAACAGCCTTCATTTTATGTGAGAATCAGACTAATTACCTCTTATGTATTATACCCTTTGGATCGTAAACCACTTCCATGACCACGTGTTTCAAAAAGATGATGTATTATGTTTTTTTAAGCATCAAAATACCTCATCACGACCGTTGTTTAAGTTATATTAGCATGAATTAAATGTTGTCACAATGGTTCATTTGCATCAATTCAGTCTTGCACTGATGTTCTTCAGATCTTTAACACAGCGCAGCTGTTCTGCCATAAATAAGATGGGTCTTAGCTTACCTTTCAAACAAACCTCCTGCCCAGGTACAGCAGACAGGCATCAACCAAATGTAGCAACAGTCTAACATTACTCAGCCGACTCTTATAAATCAACCAGCCGTGAGAGAAAGAGAGAGAAAACAGCCCGTGTGGGTTTTCCATGGTGTGAAATAGTAGACGGTGGCCCCTGTTTGAATGTGAAGGATGGCTAGCAGAAAGGTGTATAATTTCAGTGTTACCCCAGACACCTCAGGCAGCCCTTAAATGCTGACGGTACTCAATTTGCTGATCCGTGACCCACCAGTCGCGTTGCATCACCTCGCTATGCTGCCATCCGCACGCGTGTGTTATCCAGACATCACTCCCTTGGAATTGATGCTAATTTGTTTGTGCAAATATGCTGCATGTTAAGACATTAAAGGCTTCATATAATCTCCCCCATGACTTACGAACCAGCACAATATGTTTCACTTTATGACTACAATTATTGGTTAAATTTATTATGTATGACCATAATAACTTCAAATCATGCAATAACAACAGCTGTCGTTATCGGGCTGAGATGGAAATATAGGTGTGAATTTGCTGTCCTTGAGGCGTGTCGCAGATATGAAGCATATTGGTTTTTAATTTCACAAAAGCACAACCAATAGTGATCCACAAACCTTCAGCAATTATTGTTCAATCGGGAGGCTAATGACATAAAACACAGGCCCAAATGAGCTCACTTTAGGGAAAGCCATTGAACACACACACACACACACACACACACTTTAATGACATGCATCAAGCATCTGTGGTGATGAAAGCAAACAACATTGGTTCCCAGCAATCCAGGTTTTGAAGACTGTCGCTATGTTCACATGGGCTCATTACACAACACATTGTGTTTATTTTATTTGAATTGTGTGTTTATTTACTTTTGCATGTGCAATATATATAATAATTTATTAATAATAAATCTGTAAAAAAAAAAAATAAGTTTTTCAAATTTGAGCTATAAGCACAATTTATGATACCATTTTTATCATTCCTGATTTGAAATAAGTTATTTAAATGTAACACTGACAGACAGAATTTAGAGATTTTAGTCTTTCCTCATTCAAATACATAAGAGACAAAGAAATGCTGCCTATGAGGTTTTTTAAGATGGCTGCCGAGTGGATTTGTGTACATTGGCACATAGCTGATTGTAGCTCATACAGAATTTAACAGCAGTGTTGCAGTGATGATAAATCATAAAGACATGATGATATACAAGCCTTGAGATGTCAGTTTGCCTGAGAAGCACCATCAGTCGAATGGTCAGTTGGAAGGGAAAAAAGACAACTGACAATAACTATATGGATTCCACTGGCAGTTATGGCAATTATATGTGACGTATAATCGTAAAAATGTCAATATGTGACGTGTTTTGAGATATAGCATTTTTGCAACAGGATGACAGGCACTAATAAACATGCCACAGCAACCTCAACTTACTTCATTATTCTTCATTATTAAATAAACTGTGTGAAAATTATTTATATTTGAATTTTAATTTCATCAGAACATTCAGTGTAGGTTGAGAGAAGTAAATTTATATTTGATGATACCACATCCAGTCATTAACCTATGCATCTGAAATTTTATTCATCGTTTATTCATATAATTTTGGCTTTTATTTGTTAATTCATGGTAAAATATGCCAAAAAGTAAACAACCCAGTACCCGAGTGATTTCAAAAATATCCAAGGAGTGCTGGCTTGTTGCTGAAGTGTCAGATCCTTGGCACTTGCCACTCATTGATATCAATTCCAGATTTTGTAGCTGCTTTAAAAGAAAATCCAGGAGATGACAGGAACAGATGTTTCTACAGTTTTTGTGATGCTGTATAGCCAAAGATGGATTACGGTCCTGTGAGGCTTTGAGGCTTGATGCCCCTCTTGATGCAAGACAACAGGAAATTATATAAATATAATGTATGTGCATACACAGACACACATTAAACATTACATATATATGAAGCATTACACCTTGCATGAAGGTTACAATATATAGTATATACTACAATCACAAGCATCATAAAAATTAACATACTGTGGGCTTAAATAAAAGAGAGAGAGAGATGACAGAGTACTACAACTAGTATACAGCATCAAAGCTGTCATAAGATGTTCAGAAGTGCTTTGTTTATTTCACACTTTGCCAACTTCATTTACTTCACATTGTGCCAATCTAAGCTTGAGGCCCCTAGCAGTCCAGCCTGGTCTCATGTTTATACGTAGGTATTAATACGTAACATTTACAAGCACAAAACGTAAATTTTTTTACGTTTTTATTAATGCTAAAACGTACAATTTAGACGTATTTCAACATTTAAAACGTACAAATCGCTACGTATTTTTAGCTAAAAAAACGTAGAAATATTTACGTATCTTTTATATCATTAAGATATTCGTATCAATGCATTTTTATCATTTTATCAATAAGCGATTTCTTTGTCAAAAAAAAAAAAAAAAGTCGCAGCTACAATGAGAAAGTAGCTAAATTTGGCGACAAATTCCCCAAATTGGCAACACTGGTGCGCGCGCATCATTCAAACACACCTCACCAGAAACACGGCTTATCGCAATCTGTGACGAATGCAGGCGAGAGCCACAACACATTCTATTACTACAAAGTAAGTACAAAATACTGCATCCCAGCACACATGACACAATGATGCACTGTGTCTCTCTCTCAGTATCTGGTTGACATGACATTGTGGTATAACTTTTGTGTCTGTGGTTAAAACAAGATGTTCATTCGGGGGGCGGAGTTGAAAACGGAGCCGTCAAGCCGGACACTTTCTGCTCCCGTTAGTGACGCTCGCGCGGTGTTTGCATACCCTATCACAGATGAAGTGAATTAAATGCAATATTTGTCAAATACACAGACGTTTCAGAAACGTTTTCATGAGCAACAGAAACACTTTTTATATACTGCTTAATTCAGTGCCATCTGTTCAAGAATAAAGTTCAACGTAAATATATACTATTTAAATACTAATAAAGTGGGGGTATATATGCTTTCATGATAAACGTGACTCAATATAACATTGCGACTACAGTAAAAAAGCTTTTAATGTTCTAAAAACACAGATTTATGAGCAGCATTGGATTTGAAGATGTTAGAAACACACGTCATTGTTGTCATGTGGTGAATTTGGCCAATCGTGAAACATCAGCGCTCCTGCAGTCCCTCTGAAAAAGCTGCGCCAGTGAGTCAGCCGGCTGCTCTCGAAACGATATCGCGGTACTTTGATGCCACACGTGACAGTGACGTAGCGTCGGCGCCGGTTCAAGTCAGACAAAATTTCTAACCGGCATGCACTGCTTCAAGTCAGCCGCCGATCGGTTTGCGCGGCGCCGCATGAAGTCGAACACACCTTATGTGTAGAGCTTTTTTTTTTTATTAATAATTTTTCATAGAAAACAATTGAACGAAACTGTCATAAACTTTACAACAGGCATAGAATTTCATTTGTTGTTGTTTTTTCATACCACGTTAAAAAGAAAGCAATAAAAAAGAATATTTTTGTGTCTTTTTGGATCAAAAATGAACACATGAGAAGGCAGGAAGGCGAGGGAGAGGGGAGGAGAACTGCTTTAGCCCTTATTGATAGTCTGAGTGCTCATAATGAGATGCCAACAGCTCTTAGCAAAGTTTGAAGTCATCTCCATCATTAAGGAGCCCACATGGACTTTTGACTTTAAGCATAGGTAAAATTTCCTTGAGCGAAAGAATAGAGGGATTATGTAAGCTTTGGGGGGATTGGAGAATGTACGTCCCAGTTCCTCTGCCTTGTTTCATCTTTTGATTCAGTTCATTCTTTGTAGGGTAAAGGAGGAGGTGAAAGCGCTGACTGCCGGCTGAATATACTCTTTCTCTTTCGTTTGTGCTCTTCCGCTTCGTCCTTCTCCTTCACTTTTCTCTTCCCTCACCCCTTCTTCCTCTCTTTCAGTCGCACTTTCTCTCTCATTTCCAAATGCAGTGCTCTTTTACTCTTTCTCCTGTTTTTGTTGCTCCTGTCACCTCACAAGTTGTTTTCACTGTTTGCTCTTCTCTACACCCCACTTTCCATCACAGTGGGCATAACATACTGATGCTGACAGGAAGACTCCAGAGTCACATCCGAGTTAGCTGGCAGCTCATTTTCCCAAGCTTATTCCAAACACACTGCTGTGTACAAATAGGCAGTGTTGATCCCTCTCTGTGCCACATACAGTAAGTGTCCATGCTTACTAAACCTACTCAGAAATTGTTCAACACAACGGAAACACAAACAACAACCTGTTTCCATTTCAGGAGCGCTGGTATTGTGTACGGGTTTGAATAGGAAAAGCCAACTATAATTCCTGAATTTGATTTGAGGTTAAAAAAAACAGGATTCAGATTTGGAATTTAGTTTTGAATTTTAGAAAGTCAAAATGCATAAGGTATCTGTCTATCTATCTATCTATCTATCTAGGCTTAAGGATCTAGAACATGGTCATGCAGAATAAGACATTAATATGTGCTTTGTTAGTACAGTAGTAGTAAATTATAAATGGTGTCCAGGCCTGTTACTGGTGTGCAGTAATTAGTACTTGCTGAGTTTCTCTGCACAATGTATTCAGCAGGATTGTGTGTTCTTTCAAAACGACAGTACTGTATGTTGTTAAATTATAAGAGACAGTCTTTTGGTCAATAAAAACATTATTGAAACCTTGTGTTAATCCCCACATCATTCAAACTTGTTCTAAATTTTAGAGAGTTAGTTATGATGAGTCATAAAAGATGTAGTAAGTGCAGTATGCTGCACAGCTAAATTATTAATAGGGTATTTTTGCCCTTGCAGCAATGCAGGCAAACATTGACTATTTACATAGCTGAGGCTGCTTCAGGTGATGTACTGGAACATATAATTGTACTGTTATTATCATAAGAACATGCTAGAAATTACGTTCCAATTGTACAAATGTTCAAAGCTCAGCCTTGGGTGCTATTCTGATCTAAAAGTAGATTTGTGTTTAATGACAAGGAGAATGTTCTAGAAATGTGTCAGTGATGACAGGCACCGCAAAGTAATAATCTGCCGGACCTTGAGGACGGAAGAGATTTATAGGGATGGGAAAAATGATTTCGTTTCAGGCCGCGAGTAGCAAAGCTGCTTCGAAACATGAATTTAATTGAAGAAGCATCGGCTGCACAATGATATCAGATAATTAAATCAAGAAACAATTGTGCTTTATGTCATCTTAAAATCTCTGACTTAACACGTGAAATCTGAAACCGCCACTCTGGGAGAACCAAAGCTTCCAAAAAAAAAAACCTTTTAAATCCCAGGGATAACTTAGCATCAGAGGAATCGGCGAGCTCGTTGTCATGGAGGGCAAGATTAGCAATTATTCCTTATTCCGAGAGCTCTTCAACATCGCCAGCTATGTATAACAAAGGCCCTCAAAGTTTGCACTTTGCCTCTGAATAGGTATAAAATCCTTCTTTTTTTTTTTGCTATTAAATTGAAATCCAGCTCCCCTGACATAACAGATATGGCATCTGAAAACTTAATAAGCCATTTTCACAGCTCATCAGCCATTCCCCTTCCAGAATCTTCGTCCTAGAGCCGTGGACATTGCAAGCCTCAGAGGCCAGGAGGATAATGTACTTTCTGTCAAATCGTGACACTTGATTGACATGCAGAGACAGGTATTAGGCCTCATTTTCCACCCATGCATCCCTGAGTTAATATCGCTAGATGGCTGTGAGGAAAAAAAGGATGAAAATAGATTTGTTTGGATGAGTGTTTACTCCCCTGGATGCTTTAGAAACAAAGCCCTAAACAACATCCTATCAAAGCTGAATCTGTAAGCGAACAGTACGTTTGATGGTATGAAGTGGAATATCTGACCTCGATCACAGTCACACTTCTACAGGATGGATAAAGAATTTTATGAATAAAAGTCTTCGTAAATAACGTTAGATACTCATTCAGCCGTGGTCGTATTTGCTAACATTAATGTACATCCTTGGGTTCTTTGTTTTTGCTATGAATACAAGCACTTTAAGAGCTCTCCTCATGTTTACATAGTTTCACATGAGCCTGGTTCCATGAGCAGTCATGCAAAAAGAAAAACGAAAACATAAAACAATCTTGTTTCTTTCAGATTTTTGATTTGTGAACTTTTCTGTTCTTTCAGATTCTAAAAGCAATCTCTTTCGGCATTCATTTTGCTCTCCACTCTGCCTGAGCTTGTGAAAATGCAAAGGCTGTCAAGAAGACACGTCATTCTTTCCCATGATGCACTGAAGTCACATACTTCTACAGCTGTAAGCTGTGTGACAACATGGATCATGTGTTAAAAACAGACATGCTTGATCACTCAAAATAGTGCAGTGATCATCATCTTCACTCTTTAAGAGGATAGTTCAGCCAAACATGAAAATTCTGTCATCATTTACTCACCCTCATGTCATTGCAGAATCAATATTCGGACCCCAATGTTCTTAAAAATATATTTTGTGTGTGTGTGTGTGTGTGTGTGTGTGTGTGTGTGTGTGTGTGGCCTAAACTATTGAAAAAACAATATTTACAATTTTTTAAATGACAAACTTTTAAATATAATTTTGGTAACACTTTAGAATAGGGAACACTTATTCAATATTAACTACGACTTTTCCCTCAATAAATTCCTAATTTGCTGTTACTTAATAGTTCGTAAGGTACTTTTTGGTTACCAACATTCTTCAAAATATCTTTTTTTTGTGTGTGTGTGTGTGTGTGTGTGTGTGTTCAGCAGAACAAAAAAGTCATACAGGTTTGGAACGACATGAGGGTGAGTAAATGATGACAGCATTTTTGGTTGAACTATTCCTTTAACATCAACTCATCACCATTGCCGTTGCTGTCATTGCAGGAATCTGGATCACTGAATTTATGACGATGTTGATAGACTGCAGATATGCTGCTTTGAGCAAGTACAATTGGATATATTATGTGAAGAGAGAGAGCAAGAGAGAGGAATTTGTGGCATGTAAAGCTAAATAAACAGTATAAAAGATGCTTTTCATCCAGCATTGATCCACAAAACAGTGAAGGACATTTGAAATCAGACTGGCGTGGGATTGATATTAAGATTCAAAGGCTATACCGCCGCACCAATTTTTAAAAAATGCTCTGCTATCACATTTTACTCTGACCATCTGAGCAAAATTCTTTCAGATTTAAAATTAATATGCTATCTGTTTTTAAATTAGGCCTATTTAAAATAAAATCAGTGTAAAATCAGAAGAACTTTTATTAGCTACACACAGACATGCACCCATAACCAAGTGCATTTCACAGGATGACCTGTACCATTAGAATAAAATGTACATTTTTATTAAAAACAAAGTAATGCCCTTACCTCTAGACCTGCCAACACTCATTCAGCGATGCCATAGAAGAACCTTTTTTGGTTCCACAAAGAACCATTCAGTCAAAGGTTCTTTAAAGAACCATCTCTTTCTTACCTTTTTATAATCTGAAGAACCTTCTTTCGCCACAAATAACCTTTTGTGAAACAGAATGGTTCTTCAGATGTTATAGGTTCTTTATGGAACCATTTAGACAAAAAGGTTCTTCTATTGCATCGTGAAGCACCTTTATTTTTAAGAGTGAATAAGGTGTTCAACACATTATTATGACTTACTTGGTTTCTCTGCCACAAAAAAGCATACTAAACAGCTATCTATATATGTATACATAAATGTGATGGCATATAACAGTCAGGAAGAGACTCATTTATAATCACACTCCCTTGTGTCTTTATTACAGACCGCTGGAGGCAAGGTTTCAACAATCCGACAGATATGAGAAACTTCACAGATTTATCAATTTATACGTTCTACTCTGCTCATTCCTAGCCCACCTATTAACGCTCCATTAGTTTCTTGCCCTGGAAACTTTGAAGAACATGGCTATAGCATAACAAATGAAAATAGTCAATAATATGCAGTGCTTCTGGCACATATGATAATTCAGGCTTGGCAGAAACTGTGTCCTGTTGGAAAGTAGCCAGTGTTTTTCAGGTTGTGAATGGTGCAGAAGCTGATAAGGTTTTAAAAAGGAAGGAAAGAAGGCATTTAGCAGGTAATTCATCCAGAAAAGCTTGGTAAATTTCAGCTCAGTTGAAAAAAAAAAAAAAAGAATATGGGTCAATACATGATGCTCAGTTTTTGTCTCTATAAGTATTTATTCATTATAAAAATAAAGAAAAATGCAATTCATACACAAACTGAACTGAATTAGCTCTTCCATGATGGGCAATTTATAAATTAAAAGCATGATACAGGAAATCATGCAGACCCTAATGAATATATGTAAAGGTCAATGAAATTTCCAAAATTGTATGAAATATCACATAATAAACTTTTTTATGACATGGCAAGATTAGTTCAAGTTGTAAATTGCTATGTGATGTGACCAAAAAAAAAAAAAACGATTATTATGAACTATATATATATATTTTTTTTTTAATGACGACCAAGGCTGCAATAATTTGATAAAAAATGCAGTAAATATAGTAAATACATACACATTAAATACAGTAATATATTGAAATGTTATTACAATTTAAAATGACAGTTTTCTATTTGTATCTACAATACACATTTTGTATTTTAGATACACATAGAAACTGTGTGTATATAAAAATACAAACTTTATGTATTTAAAATACATATTTTTAAATATTTTCAGCAGTCATTACTCTAGTGTCACATGATCCTTCAGAAATCATTTGAATATGCTGATTTGGTGCTCAAGAACTTTTTTTTTTTAATTGTTGAAAAAAGCTGTTTTTTTTGTTTTGTTTGTTTGTTTGTTTTTTGGGTGGAAGGTGAACCATGATACTTTATTCAGGTGTCTTTGCTGAATAGAATAGAAAGTTCAAAAGAACAGCATTTATTTGCAATGGAAATCTTTTGTAACATTATCACTCGAGTATTCAAGATAAATAAAAAAAAAGGTTTACTTAATGATTTACTACATTTTTACATGATAGTAAGATCATTAGTAATGACTAAGGTCATTAAGTTGAAAGTTTTTATAACAATAGTAACATGAAAGCATGAATTTGTAAGAAATTGGGACAGTTTTAAACTAGTTTTTAAAACAATTTTTCATTGTTCCTTATCGCAAACACTCTCTTATATGTCATTATCTCATCTTTCCAGCTCTCTCTTGCTCCATTAGGCCATATAGTAGGCCGCCAGTAGCCATACACACAGCACCGAGGCTGTACATAACAATGCTCCATCTGTGCATCTGTTGGTAGTTTAGAGAGTCCTGCTGCTCTAGTCATGGTGGGGCTGTCGCTGTCAAGGAAGCGGACTGCATAAACGGAGCTCCTCCTGCCAGCTGACCCAGCAGCTAGAAATCGCTAAGGTACATTCTCCCATTCAGTGGTCTACATCCATCTCCCAACCCCAGGGTTCCTATCTTGCGCTCTTACTCCGACTCAAACCCCAGCTAATGCTCTGAGCTCTGAATTTTCATTCTCATTTTCCAGCTTATTTGTCGTGTCAATTTATGAGGGATGTTGGCGAATGGAGCCTGTCATTTCCTTTGGCTCATATGAGTGCGGTTGTGACACTGTGCCAATATTCGAGTTCCGCTCATGGTTGCCCAAATCCGACTGCTCTTTGCTGACATTTTATGAAAGAAAATCAATTTCTGAGCATTACCAAATTCAAAAATTAGCATTCTCTCGACCTCTTTCGCTCTCTCCCTTTTTCTCTGCATTGAGCCCCACTGTTGCTCATTCTATCTGGACTCTGATGTGCATGTTTGCAGGTAGAAAAGTGGGTGGCTGTCAGCAAAGCTTGATTATTATTTCAGGCACAAGTCCTGGCTCTCACTCAAGCGCATCGATGTATTTTATTTTCCTGTGGACGCAACTCTGCCGAGAAGTTCCTGCTTGGAGCATTGCAGAATCTTACACTTTCCTTCTTTCTGTTTCCTCCTTTCATCTCTAACTCATCTCACAAAAAAGCATCAGACAGTCGTAAACAGGATGTCAGGATACATTATACCCCTCATGGAGCGAAATCCCCACGTGAATGTAAACACCTAAACTTGGAGTTTAGAATGAGAAAGAACATGTTTACATCAGGCTAGATGTGGATGGTTTGTTTGTTTGATAAGATATCTGGATTTAGCAAGGCAAACTTATATTAGTTGTGGGAGCGTATTGAAGTTCTCCTTGCCTCAGGTGATTAGCGATCTCATTATAGTGTTGGAGAAGATAATCATTAACCTTTGCATGCGCTGCAACCCTTTCCCAACCTGACTATCCCATTGTAGCTATGCAATAATCACCTCCTTTAATTAGCCCATAGTAGCACCTTTCCCAGAGGAGCAGTGAGTCATTTAAGAAATTCACCCACATGAATCAATTATCGGCCACTACATGCCCAGTGGACAATGAACTGTTTGCACAAATGAAGTATATTGTTTGTGCAATAAAACAGTTACAGGAGCCCAATATTGTGTTTGTTTCTGAGAGGCTTTTGTAATTACTGGAAGCTTAAACTCAGGTAGAAAATTACTGTGTGTAATCTTGAGGATTACTCTCCTACTTTCATGAGAATTCAGATGAATTAATATCTCCATGATACTAAACACAACAAACACTCCAGGAGGAATCGTCCCCATGGGGGGTCTGAGGGGTCTTGTTTCCATTCAGATTGTGGTTTCATTGTGTGAATGTGGTTTCTATCTATGTTGAAAAGTCTGGTGTTATGTCAGTTACTGTAATTCACAGAGAACAAGCTGTCACTCAGTGAATATGTGAGTGTGATCATCATCCTGTAAAATATTGCCATACAGTACATTTGGTTTATTTTATGATACTGTTCAAAACTTTGGGGTCAGTAAGAATTTTTTAAAGTTTATGAAAGAAGTGATGTAAACAGTATTACATTTATTTGACATACACTTCCACCTACAAGCAATGATGCAACTTGTTTAATGTGAACATTTATGCATTAAAACATGGTGCTAGCAACACCAAGGCCATGGGTTTGATTCCCAGGGAAACAGTAACTTGTGTACCTTGAATGCAATGTTATGAATTCAATAGAAGAATCTGCCAAATTCACACACACACACACACACACACACACACACACACACGTTTGTTTTTGTGAATTGTGGGGACATTCCATAGGCATAATGGTTTTTATACAGTACAAACTGCATGTGCTATTGCCCTACACCTAAACCTACCCCTTACAGGAAACTTTGTGCATTTTTACTTTCTCA
>NW_015539816.1:461169-466317 GCF_001515605.1 Sinocyclocheilus anshuiensis | reverse complement strand
TTATTTTATTTTTATATTTTTACTTTATTTATTTATTTATTTATTATTTTTGAGTGAACTATTTCTTTAAAATCCAGTTGTTGTTTTTTTTTTCATCGTTTCACAAACTGTCTGATCTTGCTGGGATTGTGTTCACCGCTGGTCTGTGTTGGTCTGTTCTTAGTTACATAAGATAGTAAGCTGAATGGGAATTTTCTCGCTCTTTCCATTCAGTTCTCGCTCTGTCTGTCTCTCTCTGTGTGTGGAGGGTTTGGTGTTAAAGTGAACAGCATGGGACTGGCATGCGTTGGAGTCTCTGTATCTGACCATAGATTGATTCTGACACATTCTTTACCAACTATCTCCCTGTGAGAAACCAATGAATAAAAATCAGAAGCTATTTGTTGGCTGGTGAAGAGCCGTATGTGAGAGGGTGGGTCTCCTTTAATCCATGTAATAGGTTATTGACTTTGACCCTTTGAGAGCTGAGTATGAGCTATTAGGTCGGCTTTAACTTACATTACCGTTTAGCCTGTGGGATTATCAAACTTCTTATACTGACCAAACAATATTTTTTATCCCCTAACCCTAAACCTACCTCTTACAGAAAGCCTGTTTGCATTGTTACACTTTCAGATACACATCATTTACTATTTTTCATTTTTTTTTTTCCCTTGTGGGGACCGCAGGCTGCACCCCACAATGTCAAAAACTTTCTGGTTTTACTATCCTTGTGGGGACATTTGGTCCCTACAGTGTAGCATAAACACTGCACAAGTACACATACACATATGTATATCTGTGATTACCCTATGGTACTTGAATTTCCAAAATATCTTTTAAATTAATTTTTGGATTTAAATTTTGGTATTAAAGATCTGTGGCTTAGAGCCGTATGTGAGAGGGTGGGTCTCCTTTAATCCATGTAATAGGTTATTGACTTTGACCCTTTGAGAGCTGAGTATGAGCTATTAGGTCGGCTTTAACTTACATTACCGTTTAGCCTGTGGGATTATCAAACTTCTCTTTATTTCTGTTCTCGCTTACTGTGCTTCACCCCCAGAAAGCTATAAAGAGATGTCGCTGAATGTACTCTCAAAGATGCTGTTTCACACTTGGACTACATTTGCAGCTTGCAGTAGATGAGAGAGTCAAGAAAGTTCATGGGGTTGTGTGCCAAAAGGCCCTTCTTTTGGGCGTCTGTATGCCTTTTAATACCACATTAAATGGCATGTTTGAGCAGCTTTTAAGTGCCGCGGTTCATTAAAGGCACATCAAGCATTTCCCTATCCGAGCACAAAATCAACTGATTCATACAGAATTGACATAATCCCTGATCATATTTCTCACTCTGTTCAAGCTGACAAAAAAATTATTAGAAAGCAGTGGATTTAAAAAGTAATGAAGGCAGATGCCTGATGATAATAAAAGGCATGTGCTGGTATGAGATTAAGTCATGTTTGAAAAATCTGATTTAAACCTCTAACAACTTTTTCAGTGCCAGAATACAGAGAAACAATTTGTTTTAGTGAGTTATGGAAAGAGCATATTTACATTTGAGTTAACTCGGTTAGAATTAACCTGTTAGTAAAGTGTTTCAGTTTGCCTGTGATTGTCATGATTGTGCAATTATGATCAATTCCTAACATTATCCATTATTATTAGATTTAAAAAAAAAAATCATATTCTTCAAAAAACATTGTTAGTGCATGGTCAATATCTTGTGGTGTTATTTTGAACTATGGTATTTTCATTAATAATATGTTTCAGTTATTTTTTTAATTAATAACAATGTTTATGATACAATGGAAGTCTGTATCATAAATATATATAAAAGGTCATTGTGACATTTTATCTCACAATTCAGACTTTCTTCTTGCAATTCGGAGAAAAAAAAAGTCAGGATTACGATATATAAACTTGCAGTTGCGATAAAAAAGTCAAAATTGTGAGATAAAAAGTTTCTTATTTTTTATTATGTATCAATTAATATTTTTATTTTTTTTCCCTGTTATGTGGTGGAACAAATTGCAAGAAAAAAGTCGTGAAATAAAAATTTGCTTTTTTACTTTTTGTTATCCTGTGGTGGAAATGGGCTTCCATATGATACACAATTTTCATCTCATCCTTATTGTTGTTGACAAAAAAACTTTTTTTATTGAATAATTTTACTGACAACATCAAAACATGTTTATAGCTAGTTTCTGACTTGCTAACTAATATATTGGATTCCAGTAAAACATACCACTGGTTTTTCATAAAATGGCCAGAGAAGGCCAAAAAGGTGAATCACAACAGGTTTGCTCTAAAAACAACATAATCCAACAATTTCTCAGTGAATCATTGTCTGTGACTGCTTAGTTTGTGTAGCTTGCTGCCTCAGGTAAAAGAAAGACTTAATCATTAAACTAGAGCAAAGCTGTGTGAATTGTTCTACAGCTCATTCTCTCGCTCTGAGAAGCAGGAGCTATGGAAGCTTTGTCGAGGCTTGAAAATGCATGTTTGGAAATTCATCTTTGGGCAGCCATTACACCATCATTATCGAGTTTTGAGCGCACTTTAAGATTGTCTTGATTGCCAAGTCAAAATCCCATGTCAAAGTTTGTTTTAATTACGCTAAACAGGTGTGCTAAGCAAGAGACAGATAACGAAATCATCATCATCCGCATTTGCAATACAATGAACGCAAAGCAACAGACTAGGTTGTCATTTAAAATGACTTTGCATAATTATGCATCTATTGAATAACTTTGCATAATAATTTATGTGTTAATGCTCCCCATGAGAATCTAAAGCATGGATCATAAACCTGAAAAACCGTGTGGGTTTGCGTGTAATTGCTGTCCATTCTCTTTAACCTGCGCCAGTGACAGGTCAAATGTATTCAGACTGTAAAAGACACCCATGCACAATATAAAGCCACTCTCAATTTGTATGTGCAGAGAAAAAAAGACAACGACAAACCATATGATTAATAAAACATAGTGAAAAAGTATCTGCAACTGCATTTACACTAATGCTTAACGAACGCATCTGATAATTTAACACACATGCATCATTTGTCTGTTTACATTTACTTAAGACATAACCGACTGCGTTTACATTGATGACCTGCTAAGATGCACTAGGCTGACAACAGCAATATTTGGAATCACTAGTTCCCTGTTTAGTAGTTTATTCCACAAGTGTTCATGTGAATGCCACAGAATATATTATTTAGCATCTCTTCAGAAATATCTTATCTTAAGGGGTTAGAAAAACGTTTGCTTGAATAGTTGTATAACTCAGCTGATTGATTACCTTGCCGGGGAAATTAAGTGTAGAGGGGTCTGGACCAGGAACAGGTGAAGTCGGTGTGCCGGTCACACAAACTGGCCTCCTGGAAATACCCACACATTCCTGGACATGTGCTGTAGGAATTCCCATGAGTTCACCAAGTAATTATTTTATTTCAGATCATGTAACATGTAACAATAGTAACAAATTTGCAAACAATCAGACTTCAGAATTCAGGCTTTCAAAATATAACTCACCTAAAAATTAAAATGATTTCATCATTTACTTACCTGCAATAATACACAATGATATAAAAAGGATACTATTATTTAGACTTTGAAAATATAATTTGCCTAAAAATGGAAATGCTGTCATTATTTATTCACTCTTTTTCACACAATGGTAAAAAAAAAAAAAAACATTTGCAAACAATCGGCTACTAGTATTCAGAATAACAAAATATAATGCACCTAAAATAAAAATGCTATCATCAATTACTCACCTGTAATTAATAAAATAATAATAAAAAAACAAAAATAAAAAAAAATAAGTAAATAAATCATTCACCTGATGGTAAAAAAAAATGCAAACAATCAAACACAAGGATTTAGAAAAACATAATTCACAAAAAAAAATATGCTGTTATCATTTGCTCACCCTCATGTCATTCCAGACCTGCATTGGTTTGGAACGACGTTAGGGTGGGTAAATTATGGAAGATTTTTTATATTACTCTGTGCCAAATACCAGTAGAAAAAATCAGAATTGGTTGACAATGTAAATGCAGCCGATGAGACAAAGCAGCAGGCTCCGTTCATTGTGATGGATCTAATTATTGAAAATGTTCACCAGCTCACAGTCAGACCAAACATATTTTCTCCTATTCTCAAATGCAGCACAGTAGCGAATCGGAGCTGACCCTGTGGTCAGTAGGTCTGCACTTCTCTCCTCCAGTTTTTGGCAGACCCAAGGGGACCCGTGGGCTGAAGCGAGGTGTTCCAACCCCCTTCTGCCATGTCAATTCCAGCCTCTAGCCCTGACCGACCAGTCAGTGCCCCGTGTTTGTCCGGGTGCCAACTTCTGAAGGAAAACAACATGCACAAGGGCACAGAGGTCAGGCTGCCGGACCGTCTGGACAGAGGCGGCTTTTCCCCTAAAGACAGACCCTGTCAGGGGCTGAGGCTGGCCTGTCTGTAGCCCGCAGAGCTTCGAAACCCGCCTGTCACTGTGGCTGACATCACGTCAAGCGCTGGGCCTGTGGTTGTCATGGCATAGTGCTGTTTCCTGTCTCAGACGCGCATCTTAGAATTCCATAGTCGTATGCTGGTGTGTGTGAGGCTGGAGGATCTCGCTGCAATTTAAAGGCATGCTGTCAGTGAACGCTGGCGTAAATGCTGAGCAGGCCGAGGCTTGAATACTGAGCCTGCCGACATGACAATATGTGTATAAACAACGACAAGAGGGTGTCAATTAATAAATGAGGCCTCACCTGCTGGAAAATCCAGATTAAGCTAGTAGCTGTCTTTCTGGAACATGGTAGCTGGTTTCTAGCAGGTCCAAACTAGTTATTAGTTGACACCAAGAAGGTTACCAGCTATAAGTGGTCAAGCTGTTTTTTTTTTAAAACGTGATGGCTGATTAATCAGCAAATGACCAGTTAAAAATCAGCCACACCATTATTCAAAGCACCGCTACCAGTTTAATCCATAGTGGGATCAGAATTGAAGATGTAAATGTTTCAGACTCTTGCTGTAACGCAATCAGGTCAATGAATGATGGGATATGTAGTCCGGGATGATATGCAACAGTGTGTAGTGCGAGAGTCAGTGAAAATGGAAAGGGTTGACCTCTGATGGCTAGCAGCCAGAAGTTCATGGACCGGATTCGTGACAG
>NW_015539816.1:460592-460878 GCF_001515605.1 Sinocyclocheilus anshuiensis | reverse complement strand
GCCGGAACAGAACAGGCAGAGAGTTCATAGGCGGCCTCCTTGGCCGGAACAGGACAAGAAGAGAGTTCACAGACGGCCTCCTTGGCCGGAACAGAACAAGCAGAGAGTTCATAGACGGCCTCCTTGGCCGGAACAGGACAGGCAGAAAGTGCGTTGCTGGGCGCCACCACCACGCAAGGAACTGAGGCAAGTGTCGCCATCTCGGGAGGTTCTGCAGCCTGTGCCGCCACCTCCGAAGAAACTACAGTGGACACCATGGCCTCTGGGAGCACAGCAGTGGACACCG
>NW_015539816.1:456859-460006 GCF_001515605.1 Sinocyclocheilus anshuiensis | reverse complement strand
GAGCGAGCGTGTGCCCTGCTCGAGGGCTAACAACAGCCTTGCAGTGTCCATACCTGGTCAATGTCCACTTGAAAAGCCGCTGGATCCTTGTGCGGCCGAGTATTCTGTAATGTGGCTGACGAGACTTGAGACATGCAGATCCATGTGCAAGCTTTATTCACAGGCGTGGTCAGAAACAGGCATGGGTCAGACAATGACAAACAGGAATATGGTGGACAAGACACAAGGATGATATGCAACAGTGTGTAGTGCGAGAGTCAATGAAAATGGAAAGGGTGACCTCTGATGGCTAGCAGCCAGAAGTTCATGGACCGGATTCGTGACACTTGCATGTAATCTTATCTGCTACATGATAAGTTGCCCCTTGCTCGGATATAACTGATAGTGGAAAGAAAATGAGAAAGCTTTGTATTCCCAGTCAAGGTTAAAAAGGAATGCATTTGTATAATGTAAAGCAGGTAGACCTAACTGTAGTAGAGGAAAAAATAGAAAGCAACTGTACTGTACAGTAAATACCAGTTTTACCAGACAACAAGAAGAAAGTTTTAAATAGACAAATGCCAGGTTATTGCATGCCAAGCTGCATGATTTTAATACATGGTGACCACACTGGTTTACCATGTATATGCTCAATTCCACATCCAATCATTTACAGTTCTTTTTTACAGTCACATTTCTTGGTTTACACACATTTCCCGTGTTTCATTTTTACATTGCAGTTTCTAAAATGAGCATGTCTGTGTTTTTCAGTCCATTCGATTTCAATTTTTGATGCTGTTTTTGAGAAACTACCAGCATGTATTCTACATTAGCTCTTTGTGGACATACATGACAGTATAATAATTTAAACACACATCCAATAGTTTTACAATAAAAGCTGCCATCTAGGTGGAAAAAGATGCTTTTAGAATTGGACAGTTTATTCTTTATTTATTATGTTTCTGTCAAAAACTCACACCCAAACAATAGGCTGCAATTCGAGGAAAAAAAATTATTTTTGTTGTTGTGTTCAGTCAGGTTTTATTTTTGCCATATTGAACCTTTTCTCAAATAGGACAACATTGAATGTGGACAGGATGTTGGCATAATTTATTGAAAATGCCACAACCCGTGTCTTAAACCTGGGTGAACTATGTTTTGCATCTGTTGTAGGTGTAAATTTGTCATTTCTATTGGTTTTAAGGAGATTTTATAAATAACTTTAAACTAATCAATAATGTTTGTTTGTTTTCGAGTAAAATAACTGGTTTTTGAGTTCATTTGTGAGTTAAAAAAAATCTACCTAAACACTCTTAATGATAACACTTGCACTATTTCTTTGGACTCCACAATAGGCTTTATGCCGAACGTTGCATGAACAAACAGAAAAACAGCTCTCATCATATCTGCTTGTTGGAAGTGTTTTTGGACTTTTGTCTGCTTTATTCAATTTTAATATCTGAATGTTAGTGAGAAGAATACAAAATAAAAAGATATCAATCTGTATATGCAGTAGACATTGCTCATGCTCATGTTTGGTAGCTCCTTTGTAGGCATCTTGAGTAAAACAACTCTACAGTATATTTAACAAAGCACATGAACTGGAATCGATGTGACCTGTTTTACTGAACATAGAAGTCTGTTGCACAAAGAATTACACCATGTTATGTGCAATAACCAAGCGCCAACAGCACAACGTTTGACAGCTATAGGATTCAATTCAATGCAGATATGACTGGATGAGATAATAAACTCTTGTGAGTTAAAAGCTCTTCTATAGTCACAGTTCTTAATTCACAGAGTATCAAGAATTGGATTTTTCGTGCTCAAGGTTACATTCAAGCACTGTGCTACTGTCGGCTCTGTGGAAATATGTGTGCAGTGCACTGAGTCATAGTATAATTCACCCTCTTTGACTCTCACCCCTTTGTGACTCCTCTTAGCCATCAATTAAACCGCCACCAACGCACGGTGCTCTTCAAAGTGCTGCAGAGAGACATTTGGACCAGCCGTGTAACTTGACATGACACCTGACGACCTGTCTGCAGACGGCAGATACTCTCCAGCGCTCGTGCACACGCTTTTGTAGGTTACGTCTCAATCAAACCAGGCAGAACTGAGAGCATTTTCGTCTCAAAGCAGATGCTGGGAATCTAAGGCGCCTGCCAGGTTCTCAAAGGTTTCGGGAGAAGTCTGAGGTCTTAAGCTGATTAGAATGCTTGTGAATCAGCTTAAAACAGAAGGAGAACAAGACAAGCACTCAGGCCCGACCTCTGCTGCTCCCTCTAGCTCTGTCTTTGTCTTGAAAAGCTCCGACACGTCGAGGCGCATGTTTGTGCAAGAGCTCATGGGCTCAAGCAAGCAGCTGGGTCACAATTGATAACTTATTAAAAAAAAAAGACTCCAAACAAGGTGAAGACATATAAAAAGAGGGAGGGAGTTCTCATTTCGTTATTAAAGCAGTACAAGGGGGCAGATGTCTCTACGTAGCCATGGAGGTTATTATGACAGACTCCCTGTGGAAGATATTTTTTTTAGCTTTCGTTGCTCTGGAAATTTCACAGATATGTTATACTTATCAACATCAGCCGTGTCTTAGATGTTTAAAAAAAAAAAAAATCATTAGGAGAATAATCTATTATCTGGGGAGGAGGGGGAAATTGTTGTAGTTCATACAGAAGTTCATATAATTATGTCTTGACAAACATTAGCAAGGTTTGGGATGTGTTGTGAACTACCATTTTCAGTAGCATGCCAGTAGTTCATCTGTTTTGGAAGTAGTGTAGCTTTTCTGGTAACAGGCACTTTTTTCAATGAGTCACAATAGTCCAACCAAATGCTTTATTGCAGTTTTTAATGTCTGAGTTGAGGGAATAATAACATGTAATGCTGGAAAGTCTGCTTTGTTCATTTTAGTGAAATAATCAGTGAACTAAACAGCCCGAATCATTCATTCTAGCAACTCCTAAATGGTCCTCTCTCTCTTTTGTAGACAGTCTAGTTTATTCAAATGAATAATCAGTGATTATACATGACTGAATTAATAAAAACGTCTCAGGTTACTTATGTAACCATGGTTCCCTGAGTAGGGAACGAGACACTGCGTCCTCTAGGGGTCGCTATGGGGAACGCCTCGTCGTGACCCGTGTCTGAAGCATACATTGAAAA
>NW_015539816.1:455547-456641 GCF_001515605.1 Sinocyclocheilus anshuiensis | reverse complement strand
AGAAATGCACACTTCAAACAAAACAGTCAATGAAGACGAAGAAGAGAATGATGTGTAGCTCCCGGCGCCTATTTATACTATAGTCGCACCGGTAGTGACGTCATGGCTGTCGCCGGCCAACGAGTTGGTGTTTTTTCAATGTATGCTTCAGACACGGGTCACGACGAGGCGTTCCCCATAGCGACCCCTAGAGGACGCAGTTCGAAGTTCCCATGAAAGGGAACCTTGTTATTGATTTATTTAGCTACTTTTTCTTTGTAGCTTGTGTAGTTAACTACTTTTTCAACTGTACTTCAACTACATCAGATTATGAGTAGCTTGTAGTTGGCAAGCTGCAATTTTTAAGTCACTTCCCCAACACTTGTTGTGTTCTAGAGGAGACGCATGAGAGATTACTTGTGTTTTTTTCTAAGAAGAAACATCTGAGAGTCTTTGCTGTCAATTTAATGAGATATCAACCATTGCTGTCTTCCTATTCTGTTAAACTCACAATTGTTGCCCAAAAATCTCAGCTTGTTGTATCAAATGATGTTGTGTTGCTATGCTGGTGTACATTTTAATATTACATTCACAAGAAGTCTCTGCACACTCGTTTAGGTGATTAGATTTAACTATTCGGCTGCTTTAATTCTTCCTCTGTGTTTTTCATTGTGTGTTTTGTTAACCGACAAAATCACGACAGTCACCAGAGACCATCGACTCCATCCCACCCATCTGCAGGTCACATTTGCAGTGGCACTCTGGGAGCTGGAGCTGAGCTGAGCAGCTTTCTCCAGAACTGAAGCATTGCTGCTTTCCTGTAGGTGGTGGAACACTTGGCAGAGGATGAGAAGTGGGTTTATTTCGCCTGCAGAGGGGGATAATTAAAATGTAGGCAAGCTGCGCCTGTTTCTCTTCTTAATTTAACCATAACGCTAGATACTAAATAATAACCCAGCTTTAAAGGAGGATACGTGTAACACATTCATGGCAGATTAATTAAATGTGCTTGTGGCTTGTTTTATGGCCTCTGGAGGTTTTGTGCACTTTGGCCGAACCTGATAAATTCAAAGTTCCCTTTCATGGGAACTTCGAACTGCGTCCTCTAGGGGTCG
>NW_015539816.1:450478-455471 GCF_001515605.1 Sinocyclocheilus anshuiensis | reverse complement strand
GGTTTTCTTGCCATGCTGCGGACGCAAGCTTCAGACGAAGAAGTGAATGATGTGTGCTCCCGGTGCCTATTTATTCTATAGTCGCACCGGTAGTTACGTCATGGCTGTCGCAGGCCAACGAGTTGGTGTTTTTTCAATGTTTGCTTCAGATACGGGTCATGACGAGGCGTTCCCCATAGCGACCCCTAGAGGACGCAGTGTCTCGTTCCCTACTCAGGGAACCATGGTTGCATAAGTAACCTGAGACGTTTTGTACTTTGAGTGTAAGTTATCAGGTGAGCAGTATTTGGGCTGTTGACATGTTTGTGCTGTAGTGTGGCTCACAAAAACTACGAAAAGGAGGTGGCAAAAATTGCTAAAATTGCTTTGATGATTGCTTTACCAAAGGCTGTTATATGCCTTATTTTCCTGTTGTCTTTGAGCTCCTGAATTTCAGTCTGGGAGCTGATTTTGTTTGAGAGAACAGTCAGAGGCATTTACAATTGGTTGGGTTACATCTTGTATCTGTCGCCAATAGGGATGCAACTATATTGTCTGTCTGTCTGATACCAATGAGCTAATAAGCATATTTTTGTCATGATAATAAGCAGCTGATATTAATAGTCTACTTTGTCTGAAAAATAAAGCCGTAAAAAATAATATCAGTCATTTTATATGCTTCAAGTGAATTTAGGGATCAGCATGAAAAATGTATATTCAGCTTGAGATTTGCATTTAAAAGTGTTTTTAATTAATTTATTAGTGTTTTTAAAGTTTATATTTTTAGATGACGAAAATAGTACTGTAACCTTAATTAAAAAAAAAAAAAAATCCAATATTAGTCGATTCCAATAAATCTATAAAAATAAATGTAAAAAAAAATCTCTGTAACTAATTTGGTATTTTTGGGGTCAGAAATGTGGTGTATAGGGGGGGTAGGTAAGATTCTTTTGAAATATGTCTGTTTTTCTCACCAAATCTGCATTGATTAAAAATACCGTAAAAACTTCAATATTGTTATATGAAATATTATTACAGTTAATGTTGTGATTGTTGTGATACAATAATGTTATGATTATTACACATTTAATATAACTGTTTTCTTTTTAATATATTTTTAAATATAATTCGTTCCTGTGATGGCAAAGCTGAATTTTCAGCAGTCATTATTCCAGTCTTCAGTGTCTCATGATACTTCAGAAATTGTTATATGCTGATTTGGTACTCAAGAAACATTTCTTATTATCGCTTATTTTATTATTTTTATTTATTAATTTATTCATTCGGTTTTTTAAACTTTAATTTTGTTTATTTTTTTTATTTTATTTTTTATTTTTCCCAGGATTCTTTGAAATAGGATCTGAAATATAAATCTCTTGTAGCATAGTTGTCTTTACTGTCATTTTTGATCAGATAAATGCATCCTTGCTGACTTAATTTTGTTCAAATCTTAGTGACCCCAAACTTTTGAATGGTAGTGAATATTGAACTTCTCTGGTCGTGAACCATCTCGAATGCATCCCAGCAGTGAAGCACCCAAGTGTAAACACTCCCAGCGATGTTTTAAGACAACATAGGGTCAAACAGCTGTTAACTACAACAAAAGACAAGAACAACTGCGTGTTGTAAATATAGACATCAAAGTCCTCTACTGTGTGCATTCGTCTTTCAGCTAAATTTAATGATTAGCATATTTGAACATACTCAAGTAGCCCCTTTGTAGTTCCCACATAAATTCAGACTTGCAGTTGAAAGAAAGGAACAAGGAAAATAGCCATTACATTTTTGAGTGACATCCATGTGCAGAGACCCTGAATATCTGCCAAGAGACTTAAAGAAGAGCCATTCAGTGTGGGATTTAGAAAAGAGCAACATAAAGTAGAAACATGTCCAGAGGTGCTGTGCTGTTTTGCACGTCACCTGTCCAGATTAGCTTTGGGATGAGGCCTCCCCGCTGTGCCAGCTGCACATTCACAGGCTTTAGGGGACTTTCTGGAGTGTCAGTATCGCTGGTAGGGGACTTCCTGGAGTGTCAGCATCGCTGGTGAGGTGAGAAAGAGTGTGAGGGTGTTTTTCTGAGGAGACTGAGGCTGGCGCTTGTGTTTGTTAGTATAAGGCATCTGTTCTGGATGTCAGGAAGAGACGAGCCTCTGGCACCTCATCCAGTCCCCAAGGCCACTATTACTGCAGCAGGTCTCCACAGAAAGAAAGACAAGAAAGAAAACATATGAAGAGGGTTAGAGAGAGGAAGAACTTAGAGAGAGAAACACTGGAATTCTGTATTGATCATCGAAAGATTAGTATGTTTACTCACCTGCCCCGTCAATATTACACTTCCCCTGAGTCACTGTGAAATAAAAACAGACGTTAGGAATGTTTGCACATAGTCTGGAAAAAAAATTCAATAAATAAAACAGACATAAAGTGTTTGCCGCCTTAAAACTGGGGGGGAATTCCCTTGGAAAAAAATTATGTTCATTGATAGTGCCGTCAATTTGAGTCATTTTAAACCCCTGTTTACTAAAGGACTAATGCAAATCAGTAGGGATGCACCATATAAACAAATAGGTTATCAGCTGATATTAGAGAGTTTTTAATTTATTTGTATAAATTAATATTGGATATTTAATTGCATATGCACATGCCTTATCATCTAACTATACTAAAGGCATAATTCACCCAAAAATGAAACTTATGTCATCATTTACTCACCAAGTAGTTAACCAAACCATTTTAGTGACCAATGAGTTCAGCTGAGATAGAGAGAGAGAAGAAGAAGAAAAAAACGGTCCCACTTTAGTAGTTAAGTGGCCTTAACTACTATATACTTATATAAAAAAATAAATACAATGAACTTATTGTGTTCATATTGTACTGCAAAACACGCTTGCTGCTAGTGAGGTGGGATACGGGTAAGGTTAGGGACAGGTTTGGTGGTATGGGTAGGTTTGAGGCTATGGTGTAATTATAAATGTTATTACAGAAATGAATTACAGATGTAATTACATGCAGGTATTTTTAAAAATATAAGTACAATGTAAAAACATGTACATACACAATAAGTGCACTGAATCAAATGATTAATTTAAATAGGAACATAGTTAAGGCCACCTAATATAAAATGGGAGCAAAAATTGTTTTGAAATGACATGAGGGTGAGATGACAAAACACTAATTTTATTAACATTAATATTTAGCAAATGTAATATTTAGCAAATCTAAAAATTAATATTAATACTGTACATTATAATTTTTTATTAGTATATTTTTTTTTTACATTTATTTAGACTAAATAGTATTGAATCAACAATTTATTAGTTACTGTCCATAACATTAAATTAATTAGCAGATTGTATCAGCCAGAATTGTATCATTGGTGCATCATTTTATAATTATTTGGGGATTATCTTCTAATGCACACAAATATTTAAAATAAATGTATAAATTCATACATTTTAAAGGAAAATTGGTTGCACTGACTGTAGGCACAATCTTTAATAAGCCTAATTTGCACAGAAAGAAAGCATGTTTTTGCTGAAAAGACTGACAGAGACTTACATAGCCTACTCATTGTGTCTCTATCATCGTGCATTTAGTATCTGGTTAAACTGGATTGTGGGTGTTTATGGATTATAATACTTGTGCCAAAATACCATACACAAAAGTGACAACTATTTAGTGAATTCGCCCCGGAGTAGCTGGATCTCCAATAACAGATGTTTAAAGTCTTTTCCATTTTCTGTCATTCTGCTGAATGTTGTACCAACTGTGTTACATTCTCCCCAGAGCAGAGGCAGTTTCCTCAGTTTTTACGATTACCTTTACTCTTGATTGAGAATAGCTGAAGGGGAGAAGAGTGTATGTGATCTGTTTCTGTTACTCGCCCAGGCCACAGGAAACATGAAAATCTCAGTTTAGCCTGGAAGACACATTCATGTTTCACACCAGATACTGTTGATCTCCCGTGCAGCAATTTCATTGCTTCCCCTCTTGCAGTTAGCCAGGCCCTAGGGCACACCACAACACCACTGTCTCTCTCTCTCTCTCACACACACACACCTTTCACGTCTTTTCAACAATTGTTCTCACTGCACACTGTCAGCTCAACAAACTAAAGACGAGCTGGAATCTCATTTTTGTCTTTTGTTGTCCACACAGAATAACAGTGTCAAAACTGTCAGTCTCAGTGTTCTCATAAAAACGGTTTAGTTTCAAAAATGGCCACCAGTTTCCAGAATTAATAAGTGACTATGAAAGGAGAAGAAGAAGCCTTTGAATTACTATATAAGAAATGTTCGGATAAGGCCATTATGTTGGCTCTTGATGGAAAGACGAAAAAGGGCAAATATAATTTTGTTTGCAATTTACACAAGTTCCTCAATTATCAGTGTAGGGAACACAGCGCTAGGTTGACGGGTAAGCATTGTGAATGAAATTGAAGCTGACTGCTCCAGGTTGGCTCACGGTGTGAGCGAGATTGATTCGCTCACGAGGACGCCTTCCTGGAAATGTTCTCCAAGTTATTTCACAATATATATATATATATATATATATATATATTAGTGCTGTCAAACGATTAATAGCATCCAAAATAAAAAAAATTTTTTACATAATATGTGTGTACTGTGTACATTTATTAAGTATATAAGTACACACACATACAGTATATATTTCGAAAATATTTACATCTATTTACATATATAAATATATTTATATATAAACATAATATATTTTTATTAAATATATACATGCATGTGTGTGTATTTATATATATATAATAAATATACACAGTATACACACATATATTATGTAAACAAAAACTTTTATTTTGATGCGATTAATCATGGTTAATCATTTGACAGCACTAATTCTTAAAGGGATAGTTCACCCAAAAATGAAAATGTTGTTTATCTGCTTACGCCCAGGGCATCCAAGATGTAGGTTTCTTCAGTAGAACACAAACGAAGATTTTTAAGTCAAACCGTTGCAGTCTGTCAGTCTTATAATGCAAGTG
>NW_015539816.1:416599-449532 GCF_001515605.1 Sinocyclocheilus anshuiensis | reverse complement strand
GGGAACACAGCGCTAGGTTGACGGGTAAGCATTGTGAATGAAATTGAAGCTGACTGCTCCAGGTTGGCTCACGGTGTGAGTGAGATTGATTCGCTCACGAGGACGCCTTCCTGGAAATGTTCTCCAAGTTATTTCTAAGGCACAACGTTTTAGCGATCAATGGCAATCCACAAAATTTTCCATACGCTGCAGTAAGTTTGAAGAAGCCCCGCCGAGCTCTTTCCTGTCATTCCCGCTGTTTCTTCAATCTGCAACAATGGATGATACAGACACGTTGTGACAGAGCAAAACACAAACCGTTTCTTTGCCATGAGAGTGGCATCGCCAGTAGTTTTGAGTTCTTGGGCTCGTCGACGGGGTAGGCTGATGGCCCGCTAAGAAATGAGATGTGCATGGGATTTTCTGTCAGGTACTGATGCCCGTGGTCACCAGAGACTAATCTCGGGTGTCCTTTACCTTGTCAAATGTCAGAGATAAAATCTGTTGTGGCGTAGAGTTCAAATCTGCAGGGACACGCATGCATATAAAATGCACAATCGCACAGCATATCTTTGCTTGTCTTGTTAGTTTGTTGTGATTTATGTGTTGTGGAGTATTGTTATGTTTGGAGAGTTATGATGGCCCATTTACTTCAATTACAGATGGTGGATATAACTTCAGTCGTAGCTTTTAAAATATTAACAGACCCACTGAAAAAATATTCTAATATATTCTACAGTGTATATATGTTGTGGTATATTTTTTAAATATATTATATATTGAAACATTGTCATATTGCAAATATTGAAACAATTAACAAAAGCATTAAAGTGATAACAATATATATATATATATATATATATATATATTAGTGCTGTCAAACGATTAATAGCATCCAAAATAAAAAAAATTTTTTACATAATATGTGTGTACTGTGTACATTTATTAAGTATATAAGTACACACACATACAGTATATATTTCGAAAATATTTACATCTATTTACATATATAAATATATTTATATATAAACATAATATATTTTTATTAAATATATACATGCATGTGTGTGTATTTATATATATATAATAAATATACACAGTATACACATATATTATGTAAACAAAAACTTATTTTGGATGCGATTAATCGCGATATGGGAGCAATATATATATATACACACACACACACACACACACACACGTATATATATAATGCATTATATATAAAGGTTTTAAGTAAATTGTAACCCATTTAAAAAAAAAAGAAACAATTATGCCAAAATCATTAAATAGCTTTTTGATGTCTTGTAATTACAGTTTGTGTGCATAATTTGATGAGTAGTACTTATCATATTTCCAAGCCACCCTCATAACATAAATTGTGTAAAATTGTTAAGTGGCCTGTTGACTGGTGCTTGCATACTAATTATGCTTTAATATACAGGTTATAGCCATAATAACCAGGTTTACAAAAAATTTCTCAGTTGTATAAATTTGCACATGTGCTTTTAATAATGTCATATAATGGCAGAGTTTCATATTTAGTATTCTTGCTTGATGACTTTCTCTAATGAGGTGTTTATGATTGGTCAGATATTTATGGTTGAATGTTTACAGCTCAGTGCCCCGTACCTTTTAAATCATCTGAGTGCGCGATATCAAATATCTGACCTCTGCAAATGACATATCAAATTAACAGCACCGTCCATGCGATCTTCGAGGAAATGATGCGTTATTATGATGCGTCTCTGACAACTCATATAAACACATAAATCTCTCCCGTCTCACTTTCTACAGTCACGCTGCCCTAACAATCGCTTGGGCAAAAAAGCCGTAGCATTTGTTGTTTCAGAAGGGAGTAACTACAGGCTCTGATTTCAACCTGATAGGCACACACTCCCCCTCAGACAATTAATATTTCACCTGATAGGCTAAAGGGACAGGCTTTGAAAACAGACTAGAATGGAGGCAATTTAAAAATGCAAAATGAAACCATTTTACCTCAGCGCAAGTGTAAGTCATCTCGGGCCAGCTGTAAAGGCCAGACGGCGAGGCTCGTTTCTCAATTATAATAAAAGCGCCTCTTTTTGCAGCCTACTGTTTGTTCTCTTCCAGCCTTGGCCCTTTGTGAACTCGGCCTGCTCGTATTCATTCCCCAGAAGAATAGCGCTCGTGGTGTGCTATTTCATATCAGTGCTCAGGTATACCCGGAGTTGCCACCTTCACTTTAGATACCCTTGTTGTTTGTAAATATGTGAGATATGAGTGATGTGGGCTCTAATGGATTATTACCCTTCAAACAGCCCTTTGACCCGAACCTCCCGTGATTTCACTGCAGTGAAACTCAACCTCGTGGCCAAGTTATTCTTGGAAGGACCCCTGGAGAGTATGACTTTCCACCCTCCTTGTTGCCAGAGAGAACTGGCCTCCGACATTCCTGAGTGTGAGAGTACTGTACAGCATTCCACTGCGGCTGTCACACCAAAACAAGCTCCGGGACGACCACGTTTTTGGCAAGTCAAGGTAAATATAACACTGTAATGTTGTGAAAGACAAAAATGTTTGTTAACAAAGTAGTTTTTTTTTTTTAACAATAATAAAGATGTATGCTGCGAAGTGAACAATTTTACTTAAAAACATACCGTTTTTACATGTTGTTTTTTGTTAATTTTACATATGTACTGTATATACTGCTGTTCAAAAGTTTGGGGTCAGTAATAATTTTTTTGTTGTTTTCTTAAAAGAAATCATTACTTTTATACAGCAAGGATGCATTAAATTGATCAAAAGCGGTAAAGCTGTTGACATTGTTACAAAAGATTTCTATGTCAAATAAATGCTGTTCTTTTGAACTTTCTGTTCATCAAAGAATCCTGAACAAATGATCATAGTTTCCACAAAATATTAAGCAGCACAACTTTTTTAAGCATTGATAAAAATAAGAAATGTTTCCTGAGCACCAAATCAGCATATTATAATGATTTCTGACAAATCTGATGACTGGAGTAATGACTGCTGAAAATTCAACTTTGCCATCAAAGGAATAAATTACATTATAAATTAATAGAAAACCGTTATTTTACATTGAAATAATTTAGCACAATATTACTGTTTTTAATGTATTTTTGAGCCTTGGTGAGCATAGGAGACTTGAGAAAAATAATTAAAATAGATTTCTTTTTCTCTCTCTCTCTTGCTGTCTCACCCCAAACCTTTTAACTGTAGACGCATGTTTAAATTAATATATAAATTCAAATATAAAATTACACATTACATTTTTTAATAATATAAAATTATAATATTGTAATATAAATAATATTTGTTCTCGCTGACTAAAATTTCATACCGTAAATTAAATATTAAGTAAATTTAAAGGATATTTTCATCCAAAGACAAAAACTAAAAGAAAAACTGTGAAAAACTGAACACTGGTCGGGAAGAATTCATTCAAATTGTGATGGATTAAGTGGGCTTATTTCATTAAACTTTACATTAGATTTCACTTAAGAGGCAATTCTTAATAAATAATATCCAATTAGTGATCTGTTGTGTGACACCCAGATATCGTTTGAATCAGAACGTTTCCACGCTAAGTCTTAATCTGTCGTGGTGTGTGGCAGAGGGTTAAACACTTTGGATATTGTAATTAGGGGATTTACTTACAAATGAGGAAAAGGTCATCCAAATGACAGACCCTAAATGAGAGTTTTTTTAGACCGAGGGTGAACGGTTTTGCTAATGTGTCTCAAAGTCAATATTTGAGTCTGCTGATATAGTCCTTCGCCTCTCTGCTTCCATTGTGGGCCTGTCAGACAGCGTCGCTTTGTTTATGATGTCTCAATTCAACATCATTTGAAAAGCAATGTGGCGCTATAGCAGCCGTTTACCTCTGAAAGGAGACGTTTATACGTTTCTATTTCGTCTTCGCTTTCGCCATTGACTGAAAATTAATCAGCTTCAACTGTTTCTTTGGATAAGCGTTACCTGGACGCTTTTTGCTTACTAATGCAAGTGTTCCCGCGTTAAGGATACTATATAGATCTACACAGAAAATCCATTTCTCTGGTCGGGGGTTACTGTGACCTCAGCAATACAATAGACAGCAGGGCACGGTCAAGCCGTTTAGTTCAGCAGTGCAAACACAGCAAGACTTAATGAATAGATAATAAACACACGGCTACAGAAAATAAGCATCAGCGTACACGCTAACACAACTATTATTTCAATCTGTTCTCACTCTCTTTCGCTGTCCTTCTCTTTAATACAACACTCCTTCACATCATTTAGCCCATCTGAGTAGCTGTGTTACACAGGTTGTCCTCCCCGGACTCCCTAGGTTCGTCTTTTTTTGTTTTGTTTTATTGATTCCAACCCGCTTGCCTTCTAGTCTCCCTATTTGTCCAGATTTATGCTCCCTCTTTCTTTCTGTCCCTGTCTGTTTTTCCCTCACTCTCTCCCCCGTTCTCTCTGTGTTCTCCAAGAAGAATAATCCTTCCTCAGTAAAATCTTTAAAAGCCCTCGCTGTCCCTTATTGAATTACTGTCATCTGTCTGTCTATGGGGAAGTTTATGTGCAGATGTTTTTTATGCCTACTAAAGATTTTATAACTAAGCATAAGGCCTACTGTGCATTATAAACAGGCTAAATCATTTTGTAATATTATTCTTTTCCTCAAATGGATGAAAGATGTCATTGCATTCTTGCATGTTTTGAGGTAAAATCCCTATTTATGTGAGTTCATATCTTCAGTTTCCTTTTGTGTTTTCCTCCTTGTCTTCTTTTATGTAAAATTCATCATTAACCTTTTTATCTTCTTAGCTAATTACAGATGGGATTTCTTGTTTGTTTAATAATTTCATTTAAAAAGTCACATTAATTTAGTAAACATTAATTTGAGGATAACCAAACATTAATGAATATTCAATGACTAACAATTGTATTTTTATTTACTTTCAAGGTAATTGTCATGGTAATAGATGCGTTTGCATAAAAAAATTATTAATTAAATTTACATTTAACAAATGCTTTTATCCAAAGGAAGGTATACATTTTAATCAGTTCTTGTATTCTTTAGGAATCAAGCTCATGATCTTAGCATTTTTAGTGACACTGCTCTACTGTTTGAGCTACAGGAATGCTGTAAATTTAATAAAAACTTTTAACATGATGACAAAAATACATCATGGCCAAAAAAAGGAGAAAAATAAGAAAATGGTTTCTTATTTTAGTTCAATTGTGGCCATGTTGTACTAATTTGTTCCTTTGTTTTAATTTAGTTAAATCAAGGTCACAATTTAACTAAAATTAAATTAAATATTAACACATAGCCACTATTTATCTTAAATGAGGATCTTTTAATAAATCAGTTTCCAATTTTTTTTTTATGTTTGTTTGTTTGTTTTGTTTGCACCAATGGCTTCATTCTCATGGGTATACAAATAATTTCTTTTGAAATACTTTGTAATTGTATGCACCCATCATGTACACTGTGGGGGAAAAAAAATATTTTTGCCAATGATATTTTAGTTGTATTTACTAATCACCCATAATCTAGTTTAACAGGCTCTAAATGTGCTGAACTAGTACTGTGCTGCAAGTAGTTAAATATTTAAGCCATTGCCATTTTCCAGAGCAATCACGCCTACTTTTATGTAAATTTGGCTTATTATACATTGGCTTATTCACAATAGTCAGTGTTGTTTGCCTGCTGTAACGAATGTTCCACTATTAAGCAACCAGTAATTTTTGCATACATTTTCATCATAGCAAAAAAACCTCTGCACTGTATGCTTGTTTTCAGTACCTGGATTGCATTGACGCGAGAGGAAATATTTCTTTTTCTCCAGTCGGATACAATGTCAAAAAATCTCTCTGTCTCCTAGGTGTCATCTACAGTACACAAGCGCCTGACCTCCACATCACCTCATTCACCTGCTCAGGTGTGTCGAGTTACAAGGTACGTTGCACAGATATGTGGACAGCTCTAACAAGACAAGAAAAAAAGAGCCATCACTCCTTCCCAAACAGGGTTGAGATGTCAAAGGTCACCCTGCACTTCTTCCCCAGGCTCATTACGTCATCCCATCCTTGTCGTTTTTTCTCTCTTTCTCTAACCCTCTCCCTTTTTCTCTAATGGCATTTATGTAAACATAGATGTGTCCTTAACATTAAAGGGCCTTGTTCTTTTGAACCCCTCTGAAATATTTGCAGCCCTCTCGCTACATCAGAGAACACTGCCCCCATCCAAAACAACAACCACAAGTGCAACCATTGCACCATTACAAGGGGATCGAGAGGGCCGTTAGCACTCGTTGCACACAATCGTCATGTAAACAGCAATCAGGCAAGCGGATTGTTGCGGTGAGACGTACATATAAATTGAGAGTCAAAGTAATCAGGAGCTTCTCAGCGAAGCATAAAGCTCAAATTTTACCAATGAGAGAAAAAAGATGACTTGTCGATTAGAAAGGTCAAAAAAAAAAAGCGTCAAAAAATGCTTACGAAAGAAGTTCAAACACAATAGATGGGTCGCGGTGGGGCCCCCTGGTGTAGACTTTCCCCAGGCTGTTTGTCTCATTAGGGACTGTATTGATTAATAACATCCCTGGAAACCAGCGGTATTAGCCGAATTAGGAGACCGGGGGGAATTGAGAGGGAAGAGAGGAGGGGATAACCTTGCACCAGCCCAGGGCTCTGTCTCGCAGTATTTCCCTTCTCGTACGGTGAATGAAATCAAGCCTGCTAGGCACCCGGTCTCTGAACCCTAATCCAATCTCATTAGTATTCTCATGTTTGGCTTGGCAATGCCTGACGTGATTAATGTGGCCATGGAGTTGACAGAGAGAGATCATGAGTTGTGTTGATGGTCTGCTTCATATAATCAGATGTGGGTTTGTGATTGATTCTTTCGTTAATTCACACACCCTCCCTCCACCGCTCGCTTTTCTTCCTGTGATTTTGTCATTTTCTTTTTTTCGTCGGCTACTGTGTCATATTATCTGGCTCATTCGCAGTGAAATGCGCTCCAGTTGTTTATGCGCTTGTGTTCTGAGGGTGGAAATCTAGGGAAGTACTCAAGTTTTTATTGATGTTGAAGCATTCAGTGTGTGTAGACCTGACTGTGAGCAGAAGATGCTGTTTTCAGTCTTGAACCTGAATTCCTTGGTCGAATCTCAGGCTTGACCTTTATTGAGAATCCATAAGACGTTTTTCAAAATTATTAGAGGTAAACTTTCCCCCACTATCTATCTATCTATCTATCTATCTATCTATCTGTCTATCTGTCTGTCTGTCTGTCTATCTTGTTTCAGCAAATCATGCAGCCTATTAAGAAAAATTGTACTATTATTTTTTATGTAATCACACTTCACAGCTGAATAATAAAAGTGATCTAAAAATTGTTTTTGCACAACTGCTGTGAACAACATCTGCAACCATATTGACAGTGATAATAGCTAAATATCAAAGATAGCAACTTCCAAAACAATAGAAACAATAGAAATAATGCTACATGTCTTAAATCTTCACTGACCGTCAGAAGCTTTTCATTTTTAAAATGCTATGTAGAGTGCAGTATTTGGGTTGCTGTGTGAAAAAAAAATCAGTTTCTTTTTTATGAATGAATTTGCAGATGAATTAATGCATTTTCTTTTCCTTTTGCAAATGAAATTGTGGCTTGTTTAATTTACTTTAGAAGAGAATAACGCAACACGATTCTTGTCAGAATGTATTTAATCCCATTCAATCAGTTTACCTAATCAGTTTAAAACAATAACTTGCTTGGTTTGCATTGAACTGGATAGTGAAAGTAAATGCATAAATAAAGCATTACTTTATGTATTTTTAGCAAAAATCTTATATGAAGAGTTGAGGCCTATGCTTAGGTTGAGGGAAAATTAATATGACTCAACATTTAGCATGATAGTGTGTGCTATTGCTAGTTAATAGTTCAGTGCAAAAAATCAAGCTCTTTTATTTTGACATACTGTACATATTTGGGTTTACTTAATTCAGATGCACAAAGTGTTTGAGCTGAGTTAATGTGTTAATGTAATGCTAAGAAAACTGAATTTGTAGCCATTGTCAATGACTGATTAAATAAAGATTTAATAATAAATAAAGAATAAAGATTTTATTTTATTTTAATACAGCTGTCACTGAAGAAAAAAAAAAGCCATAAAAACACAAAGCATAGAAGATGTAGAAATCTTGTTTTGGTGTTTGTGGTATTATGAAGATCTTTCTTACTGGCCGTGATGGGATATTAAAGACTTTTATATTTAACTATTCAAGAAATATCCATTAACCACATTTTTTAATTCATCTCCCCAGTATGCATCTCTCATGAGTACAGCAGAACTTCAAAATTTTGGACTGAGCTGAATATTTGTGGACTTATTAGGTTAGGTATGAAGGCCAGCTGTTTTGGCCGAGTGGGTCTGCTGAGTGGACGCTGATGAATCTAGTCTGATAATGAGCGCTAAGCATGCTGAGAATCCACACACATTTCAATCATTACAACTCAACCTCCAGGGAGAGGGGAATGCAGAAAGAGAAAAAATTAAGGGGGATGTCGAGGCAGGAAAACACACAAAGGAACCTCCACGACAGAGTGAAAATCTTCATTTTCCTCTATAGCCTCAGCACAGCGAGTCTTGGCATAGACAAATGGCAAGTATCACCTTCCTCCAAGCCTGGCCTAACACCGTCGCTGCTCTTTACGCTCGAAGGAAACACTTAACGAAGCTGATGTGTCTATGTATGTGTGTGTTTACTTGCAGAAATAAAGCCAGGACCAGAAGTGCCTCTAAGGAGAACCGGATCCCGTCTCATCTAGGGCTACTGAGGGACCAGGACATGGGGACGCAAGAACGTAATAATGACGGACGGTGCTGATTGAACATCTTGTGTGAATTAAACTGGGTTTGACTCTGCTTCGTGTCCCTGCGTGCGGCAGATCGGATAACAAAGCCAGGCTTGTGAAGGTAAACCGATCCTATCACCAGACTCCATTCGGCAGCTCCACGGGTCTGTCCACAGAAAAGTTTCTGTTTCTTTGCGCTGAAAGAGGAGAGCAGTGGATGCACACACACACAAATAAGCACCTACATACTTTGGACACACACAGATATGCTTACTGCTTCACACACACATTCAACAGGCCGTGAAATGGGGCCTTATCAGGCTGAGAGCAAATGAGATGTAAAAGGTCTTTTCAGGTATGCACATTCCTGCCTGTCATCCTCAAGAGCATCATTCATCTTAGTTTCCATTACAAAAAACTTCACTTGCTCTGCTTTCTTACATTTTGTCCTTGAGGTACAGTAAAAACCCTGTACGGTAAGCTCTCTATTTATCAACACTAGCTATAACTCCATTTATACGGTCAGTTTAACCTGTATAGTTATTTTAACATAATTTTAATTATGTATAATAATACTCATATAAAGGTAGAGTGGATGTCTGTTAATCTATTAAATTATTATACATATCAGTTTTGTCAATACTACTAAATTCTACTGTATTGTGCTATGCTGTGTTATTTTATACTATACAATACCATACTGTACTATACTATACTGTGCTCTGCTTTATTATAACATACTTTACTGTACCATATTACACTAATGTTGAATGGTTTTAAGTCGGTAATGTTTTTTTCTTAAAGACATCTCTTGCTCACCAAAGCTGCATCAAAAATAAAAGTAAGAACAGTAATACTGTGACATATTATTACAATTTAAAATAACTGTTTTTTTTATATATATTTTTTTTAAATGTAATATATTTCTGTGATGGCAAAGCTGAATTTACTCCACTCTTCAGGTCAAATGATCCTATGCGGATTTGGTACTAAAGATACATTTCTAATTATTATCAGTATGAAAAGAGTTGTGTGGTTTCTACAAAATATTAAACAGCAGCTGCTTAATATTTTTGTGGAAACCATGATATATTAATTTCAGGATTTGATGAATGGAAAGTTTAATCTAGAAATCTTTCACATTATAAATGTCTTTAAGGTCAATTGTGATCAATTTAATGCATCCTTGATTAATAAAAGGAATAATTTCTTTACAACAATAATAAATCTTACTCTCCCAAAACATTTGATCTGTAGTGTATATTACACTACTGTACTGTACTATACCATACCATCTTCATTTTATTTTTCGTCTTGTATTTTCCATTAAAACAAGGATACATTTGTTTGAGGAGCATTTATAAGATAAGACTTGTTTTCAGAGAAAATATCTTGAATTAAGTTTATTTTTCTACCCCGCTGGCAAATACTTTTTTCTTATAGTAAGCATAAAACTTAAATAATTTTGTTAGATACATGCTTTAAAAAAGAAAAAAAGCATTTTTGCCAATGGAGTAAGAAAAACAAACTTTCAGTCTATCAACCCTCATCTTTATGAATTTTCTAAAGTGTAAAATATTCCACTGCTCTGAGCAATTCATGTAGACCATAATAATGACCTTAGTCTTCTTTCATAGGAAACATTTTAGGTAAACAACAAAGCAATCTGCTGAACATTCTGACCTTCTTCCAGACCAGCTGCATATATGACAGTTATTCACATCACATCCCTGATGTTTTCCTCCTCATTGATAAACTGAAATAATAGAATGAATGTAGTGTGCATCAACACAGCAAATATAAGCGGAGAGAAGGATTCACTTGGTAATGTGAATGGGCGCTCCATCAGCGCTTACATTACACATAGAATGAACTAATCCGGCAGCCAGCAGAGCACTCAAGATGGCAGGCATTCTTAGGAGGCCATCGTGTCAACCGAGCTGCCCTCGAAGCAGAAGAGAAGTGCAATTCGATGCTCGGTTCGTTCAAACACACTCGCACCAGGGTTGCTCTCGTGTCTGTTTCATATTCATTTCTCAGTCGGAGAGGGATTGTGTGGGTGGATCTGGAGGAACAGGGTTGAGAGGCTCTCAACTGTAAATACTACAGAAGATTTAAGTCTTGCAGATAATTTTTACATTAACGCATTAAGAAAATTTATTTTATTGTCTTTCTTTGAGTTATACGTGCAGATATAAGTGTCAACGTAGATTAGAGAGATAAGATTTAATTCTTACTGAATGTTGCGTATTTGGCAAGGGATATGAGGTATTTCCAGCTTGTTCATTTTTATTGTGCTTTCTTCCCCCCTTTAGCTCATTTGTTTGTGTTTAGCTTAATCTTCATACTGCAGTTTTTCAGAACAAGTCTCCAGGTATCTATTGCATAAATCCTCATAATTTGTGTGTGTGAGATTGTTTGAGAAAGAAAGAGACTGTGTGTAAAGTCCTTAGCCAACATTATCAACATCATGTGATGGATGTGGGAATGAAAGATCCCATCTGTGTATTTTCCATTCAGCAGTGAAGAATCAACACATCTGGCTATTAATTATGGCTAATTTCAGAACATTCTATACTAATACCAGACTGCTTTCAGGAAAATGCTGTGTGTCTTGGCGCTGTTGTCCTTACTGAAGATATGAGCTGGATAAAGAGCTACACTTTTGATTGGTTGTTGATCAACTCCAACGCACAAGTTAAAATATATAGCACTTTGTCTTAATCTAGGGCTGTCAGTCTGTTAAAAATGTATTCCAATTATTCAGTAATATTCCGATTAACCCAGCTAAAAATGTTATGTTCTAAGAACATTTTCTTAGAATTTCTATTATGTCACTGTTCTTTGAAAGTTTAAAATATCCCATTTTGTAATGTTTAAGAATGTTTTTCTTTGGATATACAAATTTTTAAATAATATTATCAAAATATCTTATCAAAATATTCCAAATTAATTGCATATATTAATGCATTTGATGCCAAAAGCCAAAAATATTACATTATTGTGGCAAATGAGTAACTAAAACTGGCTAATATTTTGTCAATATTTTGTATATTTTGCTCATTTCATTTAACATAAAATTATTACTGGCCAACAGTCCACAATGATCCAACACACAAGGTAAAACTAACACATTTGCTAAGAAAAGCCCTTAAATGAAGATAAGTCAAAGATATTACATTATTGTGGCAGATGAGTTAATCATTGAATAAACTAAAACATTTAATAGTCATATTTTGTTCCATTTCATTCTATATAATTCTATTACTGGCCGACAGTTCACAATGATCAATTTAGCTAATTAAATCCCAATACACAAGGTAAAATATTGCAATGTTTATAGGGCTGTCATTTGTTTAAAATGTAATTAAATTAATTTGGTAATATGCTGATTAGCCCAGCATACAATTGTATGTTCTAAATACATTTTCTTAAGGTTCCCATTTGAGAAGAGTCTGTGAAAATTCAAAACGTCCCGTTTTTTAGGATTTCAACGTTTTTCTTTGCTTACACGAGCATATATTTATGCATTTGCTGAGAAAAGCCCTCAAATGAAGATAAAGACATCACATTATTTCAGCAGATGAGTAAATCATTGAAAAGACAAAAACTGGCTTTAAAAGTCGATATATTGTTTGGTTTATTTCCATTTCATTGAACATAAGTCTATTACTGGCAACAGTCCACAATGATCCATTTTGCAATCAAACTCTGAGGTCAACTTATCCTGGTAGGAAAATTCATTATTATGGAATTTGCTTATGGGTCAGAGGGCATAAATGCATTGTTTATACTATTAATTAAATACATTAACACATTAAATTGACAGCCCTACTTTTAATACAAAGTCGAACGGACAAGCATAACAGCAGTCAGTGTATATTGTATATTGTCTTGTTTTGAGCAGGAAGCTGTTCTCCGTCCTCGTTGTCCTGGTCTGGACGGCACAGCTGCAGATCATAAGAGCGGCGTTATTTACAGTTCAGGATTGTTCTGACGAGGGCAAAGAAAGGCAATAAATCTCCCTGCGTGCTGTCCATCCATGGGCCAGCATAACAACAGCAAAAGAGAACTTAACGGGAATCGCTGTCACATTCTGAACCCAAAAATATTTTCATTCCTGAGACGAGGACACTGCGTCCAGCTCAAGGGTCATTTGCCCCCTCCCATCCCCACACGCAGACACTGACAAACACGTGCTCAAAAAAAGAATATACCATTTCTAAATGTGTTGTAGGACTTTTTTGGAGGACCTTCTTGTGCTTTCCGTCACTCTCGCCCCCTATGAGAAAGCGAGACCCTCCTCCCCCTCCATGTCCAGGCCGGACTCCCTGGCATTTCCCACTTCGCTGTGGCCAGTTGTTATTGGTGGACTGAAAACCGGAGGAAAATAAAGACATCTAAATGTCAGCAGGGAAGTGCAGTGCATTCCGCGCCCCTGCATCTCCTGAGCGGTCACCTAGAACAGCGTGTGATCCCGAGACAAAGCTGCCCACGGCGGAAGGTGGGGGTGGAAGTGGAGACATTACCCAGAATGCAAGCCTGCGGGATTGTCACCGAGTCCGGCAGAATATCTCTCTGGTCCATCTCTACCTGCAGGGGCTGGGCCACTTTTTCATTTAGATTCTTTTACGGGATTTTGTGTTTTTCTGGGTCGGGTCGGGATGACAGGGGACCGTCGGTGACATAAATGGAGGAAGCTTGAAAGGGAGAGCTGTACCTGATCCAGTGGAAGCCTCCGACACAGATATGCACATCTGTTCTTTTCATGCACACACACACACACACAGTGTATGGACACATAATGAAAATACACGGAAGGACTACATGGAGGTTTAGAGGTGTGTACTGTACACTGCGGGACATTTTCTTTTCCTCTCCTTCCTTCCCAAGCCCTTTTTTCCCTCAAAGGTGTTTTCGGTGGAAACATGAAAGATGCATGAGGAAGAGAAAGGTCACCGCTGAAAAAAAAATAAAATAAAGGCCTTTTTGTCGCAGCACGAGCGAGAGAGAATGGTAATTTTATTTAGCCTTTTATTTCTTTTTTTGTCTCTCTGACAGTTTGTTGGCCAGGAGAGACGGCGAGCTGTAAAAAGGGACCCCTCGGCTTGGCAGGTCATCGAGCAGCACGTCACTTTCGAATTAGCTTTGTTTCTTAAACACTCTCGTAAGAGAGCGCCTCACTCTCTGTGCCATTGAAAGCTCCAAAGATCATGAATCCCTTGTTTATGTGAACTTGAAAAGATGCTGGCGTATTTCACTGTAAGGTGATATTTACATACAGCGTGGCATGGCCGTTCATTTGATTTAGATCCGCAGTCGCCCAACTGATCCCCGTCCAAAAACATGCTCTCAGCCTCTACTGCCGTCTCATGGAATACATTATTCTATTTTACTCTATATTAGGTTTACCTCAAATGCAACACCAGTAAGCCAGTGCTGGATCTCTGAGCATGTGCAGAATATTATGTGGCCTCGTTTGACCAAAGCTTGGAGTTTTGAATAAAGAATTTAGCTCACCGCAAATGGGGAAAAAATAACATTTACTGCTACTGTGGATGTTTTTAGTTATTCTGCGCAGGCCTTTCCCTGTGGGGACCTCATGAAAAAGACTGCAAATATCTGTAGCCTGGTTGAATTAATTAAAGGGTCACCAGGAAAAAAAAAACTTAACTGTACAGCATCAGCAAGACATGACATGTTTTGCAAAGTCCGGTCGTAAAGGGAAAGTTCACCTAAAAACAAAAATGTTTGCAAGCAGTTATATCCCATTGGGGCCTTTCAAAACCTGAAAAGCAAGTAAAAGTGGCAGAAAAGTATTATAAAATTTGTCCATATTTTGTATGCACTATAGTCCATGTCTTACAGTCATGTAATCATACAGGACTCAATTTAGGTCATTCATTAACTGTACTCTCCCCTCCACTGGATCATTAAGTTTGAGAAACGAATCCAAAATTTTGTGAATGAATCTTTTAGATCAGTGTTTCCCAACCACTGTGCCGCGGCACCTAGTGTGCCGTAACAGGTTGTCGGGTGTGCCATGGAAAATTAATGTTAAAACAGTGTTTCCCAGCCACTGTTGTCAGGTGTGCCATGGAAAATTATCAAAAACTTCCTTATCTCTATTATATTTTGTTATTATTATTTTAAATCAGTGCTATTGGTCATCGTTATGTCTGTTTGTGGGTTTTACAAATATTTAACCAATGAAAAGCATTCAAAGAGCATTCACTCCGCCTCCATTCAGAATGAAGTGCCGCGACATGCAGTTTGAAGACAGACGTCTACTTCTTTGCAATGAAAGGGTAAATAAAGAACTGATGTTTGAATAAGTACAGCATTTCCTTTACTCAAGAAATGCTGTCTATAAAGGCTAATGTTTTTGTGTGTTTAAAGAGCACAGAAGAGTCATAGCATTTGCTGTCTAGCTGTATCCAATACACTTTTGTATGTTTAAAATATCCTGTGCATAGTGGTTCGTCTTTTATATTGTGAGATTTTGGCCAAATGTATTAAACAACAAGAGAAACTGAGTGGCGTGGGATTTTTTTTACATATCAAAACTGTGGCAGAAAAAAAGGTTGGGAAACATTGTTTTAGATCACTTTTGTGAACTGATCAACTGAAGAATTTAAAAGAACTAACTCAAATTAATTATTATTTCATGAATTTAACTTCTGGTAATACTTTAGTATAGGGACCAATTCTCACTATTAACTAGTTGCTAATTAGCATGCCTATTAATAACATATTGGCTGTTTATTAGTACTTATAAAGCACATATACCTAATCCCTAATCCTACCCAATACCTAAATTTAACAACTAACTTACTAACTATTAATAAGCAGCAAATTATTTAGCAAATTAAATAAAGTTTATTGAGGCAAAAGTAGTAGTTAATGGTTTGTTAATAGCAAGAATTGGGCCTTAAAATAAGGTTTAAGCAGCAGACAAGCCATATGGATCACTGGATGCTTTTATGGTACTTGTGTGTCCTTTTTGAAGCTTGAAAGTTTCTTTTTCCATTCAATTGTACGAATAGAGTGACTAACTACATTCAAATGTCTCTTTTTGTGTTTCACAGAAAAAAACTAAGAGGTTAGAACAACATGAGGATGAGTAAATGATGACAGAATTTTCATTTTGAGTAATGTGCTTACATTGTGGGCCCTCTCTATGTCTCTTTCTGAGTTATTTCTTATGCCTATCCCTCTCTTTCTCACTCCATTGTCCATCTGTATTTTCTGGTAACTGAAAGCTTGACCAACCAGTCTGGTCTCACTGTTTCTTCTGTCCTGGATCATTTGCTGGCCAACACCTGATACATCTTGCAGCCCTACAGCCTGGCTAATCTGGCCTTGCCAAATGGCCACAGACCACCAATTCTGAAGTTATCCATTGTAGATCAGCTGAACCTTGTCCAGGAGCAAGGTCCCTCTAATTAACCCCATATGCTTGTACAAAGTCCACATCCCACCCGCAGGCCAACACTGTGATCCAGTACAAAAAAATAAATGCTTTAATATGAATGTCACAAGCATCAAACCTTGGTAATTAGAACAAGGAACAGATTTTTTTCAGAAAACAAGCAAACAAATAAAATAAACAGTCAAATGGGTAGTTCCCTTATAGCTACATCCTGAAGACTCTTTTTTGAACATTTTGTTATTGCCTAAGAAAAGAGCTAGTAGTGGAGAATGTTGTCACACTATTTAAGGTCAAATTTAAATAGTACAATTTTCAAACCATTGTTTTGGCCAACATAAATGTGATCAAATTAATTACATTAAATTAAAAATCAATATTACAATATTTAAAACACATTTGGCAATTTGCCTGCATAAAAATGTGACCATATGTGACCTGGTCCTGAGAACACAATTACATTTTCTGTTTAAAATCGGAGTGATTTTATTGTGTTATCTACAAAAACATGACAAAAATTATTCTAGTCTTAGAGGGTTTTGAACTATTTATTTGAAACCAACATACAAAACAACTGCCAGATTGGACCTTCGACCCAAAAGTACAGTTCATAAAATAAAGGCTGATACAACCTATGCATGTGTTTTATGCACAACATATGACCATGTTTATATTCCAAATACTACCTTGGAAGAGAAGACTAGGAGGTCAAACACAAAAAACAAATGAGTAAAGATGAATAAATCAGCAGTGTTTTATATAAATAGCAGTTTAATGTGTTCTGTGGATTAACAAAGTCACCAGCTTTGGACAAGTGTCAGTGTGTGTGAAGACAGCCATCAAAAGCTTCGGCCAGCACAACACAAACCGTTTGGCCTGGCTGCTCTGTCTCTCATTGTGCTGGAAGAGTGATGCTGTGGTTGCAAATTAGCCTTGTGCAATCGAAAAGAAAAACCCACTGAGAGTGAGAGACGAGGTGAGGCTGCAGGCCTGTGGGTCTTAAGGAGTTTCAGTTTGCTGATTTATCAATGTTGGAAACAGTTGTGCTGCTTATTTATTTTTTATTTTTTGGTGGGGGGGGGACTTGTGATACTTTTTTCAGCATTCTTTGATGAATAAACAGTTAAAAAGAACAGCATTCATTCAAAATATAAAAAGTTTGGGGGCTTTTTTGAAAGAAATTAATACTTTTATTGTGTAAGGATGTGTTAAATTGATAAAAAGTGATAGTAATTATCAACAATATAATTATTGAGAATTATTGTTCAAAAATTATTCATCAAAGAATTATGAAAAAAAGGTATCAGTTTTCACAAAAAAATATTAAGCAGCTCAACTGTTTTGAATATTGATCATTATAAGAAAAGTTTCTTGAGCACCAAATCAGCATATTGGCCATGACAGTAATTTACATTAATTAAGGAATTACATGTATATAATATATAATAAAATAGAAAACACTTTAAATATTCTATTGATATTTTTACAGATAGACAGACAGACAGCCAGACAAAAAGCCTTTGAAACTGGTATAACATTGGGTTGTAACAGTGGGTGATCTTTGTAAAGCTGTTTTTTTTTTTTTTTTTTTTGGAACATCCTTTTAAAGGACCAATTAACTGTTGTGGTCTGTAATTAAATGAAATCACCAGTCTTTTTGTTCATTGTCTGAGGCCAGAGCACACAATGCAGGAGTCTTGACTGCTGTGGCTTCAGGGTGCTGTGAGGTGGGCCGAACGCTCAGCCGAGCACAGGTGCTTGAGCGTCACTATTTAAAGTAACACTTCTCTGTCCTGCTGGCCTGTGAATGGACACAGAACTCCTCATGCGAGCCTGTCACTGTCACATGAGCAGAGCACTGATGTGGGAAGAGAGGGAACAGACCCTCAGTCACAGCTCATCTCCTGAACTTCCTCCCAGAGGAGGTTATCTGAGGTGAAAGAAAGAGTCACCAGGGAAATCATGAGCAGATTTGTTATTGTTGGATCTTAAAGTGTGTCATTCAGACTCTCCACAGAGCAGTTTGAATACATTAGTTCAGTCTGAGTGTAGGTTTTAATAGTTTAACGGAGCTGTCTGATGTTTCCTCGTTATTGAAATTATTATTTCTTGTTTTGGAAATCATCCACCACTTGTAAAATGTCCAAGGGCAGTTAAAAGACCTCAAAAGTGCTGACAAAATTCACTTTTAGCAGATTATCACTGCCGTTCAAAAGTTTGGGTTCATAATTTATCAAATTTCATGCCATTTAAAACAAAATGTTTTATATTTGAATATATAAGCTTAAGCTTAAAGTCATTGCTCCAATGCTCCAATCTACAGTGTCACATGATCCTTCAGAAATCATTCTAATATACCAATTTCTAATTTCTAATTTCTAATATACCAATTCTAATATACCAAGAGACATTTCTTATTATTAACAATGATGAAAACAGCTGTGCTGCTTAATATTTTTCGGGATTTTTTGATGAATTCAAAGTTCAAAGAACAGCATTTAAAATTGAAATCTTTTGTAACATTATAAATGTTTTACTGTCACTATGGATCTATTTTATGTGAATAAAAGTATTAATTTCTTTAAACAATGCATTTAAACATGCACTTAAACTCTCTTTTGAGGGAAAACAGAGCAAATATTTGTATGACTCATCATGTACTACACAGATTTTTGTCCAATCAGACTCTCTCTAGAATAAGAATGTCCTGCCCCTTAAAGGGATAATTCACCCAAAAATTTTAATTATGTCATTAATTATTCACCCTCATGTCGTTCTAAACCCATAAGACCTCCGTTCATCTTCGGAACATAAATTAAGATATTTTTGATGAATTCTGAGAGCTCTCTGACCCTCCCATAGACAGCAATGTAATTACCACGATCAAGGTCCAGAAATGTAGCAAGGAGATCAAGGAGACCGTCACGCGGATACGTTGTATTCGTTCAAATCAAAGTGTAAACAACGTAGAAAACGTATCCGCATGACGCAGCTGACACAGAATAGCATACGCGGTTTACGTTCAGTGGATATTCTCCAAAATGGCACCAGGGTGACACGGAGGAGACAAAATGTTGAATAAAGTCGTTATTTTTGTTTTCTTTGCGTACAAAAAGTATTCTTATGTACAAAAAGTATTCTCATAGCTTCGTAAAATTACGGTTGAACCCCTGATGTCACATGGATTATTTTATCGATATCCTTACTACGTTTCTGGACCTTGATCATGATTGTTCTAATTGCCATTGAAACAGCCAAGTAAACAAACAAACAAACTCCATCCGAGTGTTTAAAGACAATAGCAGAGGCTCTGCTCTGAGTCTCGATCTGTGAAATGCTAATCTCTTTTCACACCGCCAGTCCGCATGTCTTTTGTCCTCTGCCTGGGCCTCACCAAGGGCTGTGACTTCATTCAAATAAGTGGCAGAGGCCTGGCACCTCTCTTTGGGCCGGACTTCATGGAGGGGAGGAGATAGGAGAGAGATCCGTTAGAGTCCATCCAAGCCGCCTGTCAGCTCTGCTTACTGATGCCTGAGCCACCGGCGGCCGGCTGAGTGATTGCTGGACAGGGCTGGGCTGATTGATGTGACGGACGATTGGCCACTTGTGTGAATGTCACAAACACACACCAGCACACACTCCTCTCTGAGGTCGTCACAGGAAATACAGAGAGTGACGAGAGGTGTGATTTCATTACACAAAACACTGCGAGTGCGTTGGGGGAGCAGGATGTTCCCCATTGGCTTCCTGACAATCTCGGCTGATTGATAAGGCAGTTTGCTGGATGGATCAGACAGACAGTCGTATTCCTACACTTTGTTTATGGTTTAGACAGCAGCAGATGAGCTTTGGGAAACAGAACGGTATGAGGGTTGAGCTTCCAAGAAAACTGACGCATCTCACCACAGCCTTTGTTAGTCTGATGAAAGATACAGTGGAGGTTTAGACCAAAATAACATATTTCTATTATGCTACAGCTTGACCACTGTTGTAAACCATGTCATTGTTAACTAAAACTACAACTATTAAAGATTGTTTGTTAAAAGAAATCAAATATAAGTATTTTATTAAAAAGCTCTGCCTTCAAATTCGGTCTTGGCAATTAAATGAAATACTTTTACATTGAAGTACTAAAATTATTAATACTAAAACTGGAATAAATTAAAGGTAAATGGAAATATTTACTAATAATAGTAAAAATAATGAAAACTAAAGGACTAAAACGGAAATTAAAATAAAAACTGAAAATATAAAAATAAAATAAAAGCTCATTCAAATATTAATAAATAGTATAATATTATATAAAACAAAAAAAATCAGGTGCATAAAAAATATTTGTATGGCATTAAATATTTTGTTTATTCAACTTTGGGCATGTTTATGTCCCAGGAGTTTATCTTTATTTAAAAAAAAAAAAAAACTAAACTAAAAGAGCTTAACTTTTGGATGGTATTTCCTATAAAATGACTTTTTATCTTCATCTTGTTTTTTGTATTCTTGAATATTTTAAATGTAGCTTTCATGCATATTGTTTTACATTTGTGCTACACTTCCATCAATCTTAAACTTCTTAAAAAAAAAAAAAAAACACTATCATCTCAAGTGAAATAGTCATGAAATATATTAATAAATTAATTGTATGAAAATTATATCAGTTTTTTTTTTTTTGTGCGTGGCTTGGTCATGGTGTCATTTCCATCACAACAAACAATTTTACCCCTCAGATTTTATCAAATGTATTTGACAAGAGTGTCAGTGAAGATCTTGAGATGAAATGGGGGAAAAAATGTGAAGAATTATGGGAAATATTCCATTCTGAAATTAGCATTAGGACTTAGTAAGACAAAAATAGTCTGCCATTTTATTAACCACCGACTTTCCCATCATGAAGCTGTTGAAAACACATAAAACACAGAATTCCTCTGTGATGCATGCATATCATATATACACTTCTGGATATTAGTAGACACATCAGAGAATATGAACAGTGTGTTTTACGAGAGTTTATTTTCTAAAAGTCCACAGGGCCAAAAGTGCTCATTTTTGAAGAAACATCCATGTACAGTTGGCACTTTGATAGCTGCTCATGTTCTCTTATTTGCTGTGAACATGACACTCTCGTTTAGTTTACACTCGAAGTGGATTGGTCCCTCTAAGCGAGATCCCAATTTCGTCGGTCAACCGACGTGACGTCTCCGTTCCCTCCTTCAGGGAACGAGGGTTACATACGTAACCGAGACGTTTAACAGCTACGGAAGACATGTTTGCTTTTGCAATTATGTTGCAATGAAAAATGTCAGAGTAACATAACAAGGTTCTTTCACACAGTTTTTGACAAAAGAGAAAACGTGGTTGTTTCTATAGATGAAAATAATGTATAACCAGCATCTAAAGAGGCTTTTTTATATATCTTAATGAGATTCTGATAAGCCCTGCATGTTGCGACAGATTCTCGTTGACCAAGCGGGTAAGTTGCCATGCATCAAGCATACACCAGCACCGGTTTAAAGCCTCTAACAGATGTCGGCCATTCTGACTAGCATCCATGCCTCATCCATGCAATAAATGAACTTGCTGGATGGATGAAGCTCAAGATGTTGACACAGCCTCAACCATCTGGGCCCAGCATATAGCTCAACTGCCAGAGAGGAGCAAATGTGAGTTGATAAAAGAGAAAGTATGGGATAATTTCAGAGACTTCTCATTAGCAGAGCAGGGCAGGACTATTGGCATTCTGTGGAGTTTTAGTGCTGTTCTATCTCTCTAGATTTCTCTCTCTCTCTCCATATCCAGCTGGTTTGGTGGGTAATTAGATGGCATGGATGAACTTTGTGCCCATACAGAGGGCAGATGGGTGTTTGGGTCAGAGCCCAGTCACACAGAGTGCCAGCTTTCAGTAGTGGCCATAGATCTGAATGAACGAAGTTCAAGGCTCATAACAGTGGGGTTTATTCTATTCTATTATTTAGGTGGACACTGATGGTATGTGTGGCAGTATTTTGTATTATTTGTAGGCCCGATAATTGACAAATACATTTTTTTAATCAAATTAATTACAAAAAAATGCCGATCATTTTTAAAATATTATCTTTTAATGTCAATATTTTACCCCAAATGAAAACAATTATAAGACTTTACATTATTGTGGCAAATGGATACACTGAATAGGCATTGCAAAAAGTCAATACATTGTTTTCTTCTCAAGGTATCTTTTTGCAAATTAAAAAAAAAAAAAAATTCTATGTCTTCGTTTTGTCTCCTAAAGTGGTACAACTACGGGAATTTCACCACATATTAGTGTTTATTCTGTTTATTTTGCAAGAGTGCATTTTGTTTTACCATTAATCCAATTTTACCATTAAGTTGATATTTAAACAAGATAACGCTAGATACCAAAGACAGGAAAGGGAATACCAGAATGCATTGCAATTTGATCAAATACTAATGGGTATAGATTATGAAAAAAAAAGTATCCAATTCATATACCTTATTTCAATATTTATGTGTGCTATGGTGGGTTTGTGCTTATTAGAGAATTGAGTTATTAGCTTAGCAACATGTTATCACAAAACACACTGTAAATGCAAATCGAATTATTATAGTTATATAAAAAAGTAAATAAACCTTAACTTAAACAAAATAGAATATAAGAAAAACTGAAAATTATTTTATTTCAGCTAGCTGCCAAGGCAACATTTCTTATTTTTATTTATTTTAACTTGATTTACTGAAAAGCTAAAACTGAAGTAAAAATAAATAAATAAATAAATAAATAAAAACTGTACAGACATATTTATAATAATAATAATAATAATAATAATGGAAACAACACATAATAAAATTAACTAAAACTTTAATGACATTTTAAGTAAAAAATAAATATAAAAATAAAAACTAATTCAAAATTTTTTGAATAAAAATATAATAGGATCTCAGTTATACTAAACACTGGTTCGTAATTATTTTATGTTTTGGTGAGCTGGTGCTGAACTACATACACCTCACTGAGGTTTAGGGTGGGCTTTTATGCTTATTTTTTATTTATTTTATTTATTTCATTTTTTATTTATTTTATTTATTGTTTATTTATTTTAAATCATTCATTGTCGTACCACACCAATTGTATGAATTTGACAAAACTTAGTTAATTTTTCTTGAGATTGGATTCTGTGAGTATTAGTTGAGCTGTGTGTTGTGAGGAGTGCACTAATATTCTTCCTTCAACTTTAATTTGATCAGTGTTACGCTTTGACCAATTAGATCTTCATCAGGCAAAGTTCAAATGAGTATAAATAAAGCTTATGAATGAAAATCTGCTGATGGGATGTTTTAGAAGCTGTGTGTACAGTATATAGACAGAAAGCAGCTCACTAGGTTGTAGAACAGAGTTGTAGTGTATTAAACACAAAAGAAATATCATTAGTAATGTAATAAGTCTGACATAATAGTGCTTCATACAGTCAGCATATAGTAGGTGCCTATTCTAAGCATTTCCTTATGTACACATTATCTCTTTGACCTATAGTGCAATGGGACTGAATCAAATTCTCTATGTAAGAGCTGCCGGGGAAAAATGCACTGAAAATTGTGTGCAAAGGGCAAGAGGCAGCTCTGCGAAACCTCCCTGCAGAAATTTATATCTGACATATCACCAACATCAAGAGGACCTGCAGGAGCCACCTGACAAAGACAAACGTTTCGTTCGAAAGGCTGAAGTAGCAAACCGACGATTCACTCCCTTTATTTTTCAGGGCTCAGGAATCAAAAAGTGAATAAATCAAAAAGAAGCCCTGTGACGGATTCAGGTCATATGCCGAGCAGACACTTAATCACAGGAGACTTGAGAGACATCGAAAGCAATATGTTTGTGTGCAGTTAAGAGTAATGGTGATGGACTATTATTAAAGACAAGAGTTTATATTAAACTGCGAAACCATGGCATGATTAAATACGCATTACACAAGGTTCCACAACATTTGCTTAACATGTAAGAGTTCACCAACAGTTGATTTACAGTAGATTAGAAGTATTAGTGTGCAGATGCATCGGTGATGGGGAAACCACTCTGAAAATGTAGCTTGTTGTATAGAATATGTGATATAGAATGTATTTCAGCTACTTTAAAGCTACTCTTTTGTGTCAAGCCTATTATTAACATACTGGCTGTTTATTAGTGCTTATAAAGCACATATTCTGCATCCCTAATCCTACCCAATACCTAAAATGAACAACTACCTTATTAATAATAAGCAGCAAATTAGGAGTTTATTGAGGCAAAAGTCATAGTTAATGGTTTGTTAATAGTGAGTATTGGACCTTAAAATAAGGTGTGACCCAACAAGCTATTAAAAAGCTATTAACATTAAAGCTATAATAATGAGTTATAAATTGATCTCAAATAGTATTAAACAGCTTTTGAACTGTTCATATACACTAAATACCACAGATAAAATGAGAAACACCATCATTTATATAAATGAGTTTACATAAGATAAAAGAGGATGAAAAAATTATTATAAAATTATAAAAATATATACTACTGTTACAATAAGTTTGGGGTCAGTAAAACCTTTTTAAAGAAATTAAATCTTTTATTCAGCAAGGATGCATTTAATTGATCAAAAGTAAGAAAAAAATATTTTATATGTTGTTCTTTTTGAACGTTCTATTCATAAAATAATCTTGAAAAAAAAATAATGATCACAGTTTCCACAAAAATTCTGAAGGATCATGTGACACTGAAGACTGGAGTGATAACTGCTAAAAAAATAAGCTTTGGCATGACAGGAATAAATTACATTTTTTATCAATATATTAACAATGGAAACGTTTTTTTTTATATAATATTTTACTGTTTACCTTGGTGAACATAAGAGACTATATATATTATATATACTACACTATATTTATTAAAATTAGCATGATAATATTACTTTTTATAAAATGAACCAGTGCTTTTTCTTTTAGAGAGAGTGGGTATTTATGCGAGTATGTTTGAGTGAACCTCAGTTCACTTTCCTATTCTCTCCGACCACAAAGCACTTGAACGTGCCATACTAATTACGGCTTCAGAAGTGGGAAACAGGATCGCCAGACATGCACGTGAAGGCAGCGTTACTCTTCCTACATTTAAATTAGACTGGAGCTGGTGTCACAACTGTCTTCCAGACACTCTCTCACACCAGCCGTGTCACGTATTTTAAAGTCAATTTGGCTTAGCTGCTCACGCACACTCTTGCATGCGTACACACCGTGTCCAGCCTGGGAGATTGGAACAATTGTCTCCTCTGCAACAGTCTCCCTCCCTGCCTGATTCGGGGCAAGCCGCGTGGAGAGCCTGCCCCGGGTGTTATCAGGGACCAGCCAATGAATATACAGTTAAACAAACAGCCATCTAAGTCTAAGACCACCATGGATAACGTTATTATGTCCCGCGTCTGTGGCGGCGTGGAGCAGAAGAAAGAGGCAGGCCCCGTTTGAGAAACTCTTGTGGGGATTTAACTGCAGCAGAGTTCTGATCGGGCTTGGAACCGGTCCCAGAAAGCCGAGTTAATAGCCTTTCACTCCATTGAATAATGCTTTGAATCACTAATGTGGCTTGTATGCAGGGCCTGTAGTTTAACGTGCCTTTGAAAAGACTTCATTTCCAACGCTACATTGCGGCAAAGGAGAGAGCTAATGTGTTTGTCAAGGTCAGATTCTGTGCTCACACATGGACACCCAGGGTTGAAAATTAACATCAAGTTTTAAAATGGGTTTTGGTGAGTAAATTAAATGTAACTCGCTAGTGGAAAGCTTTATAAGTAACTGCAATGTGACACATGGTTTGGTTTAGAAAAAGTCAAATACGGTAATAAGAAGTACAATTTATAATTTATTAATGAATTGATAAAGAATTCAAGAATATAATTCAAAATACCATTACAGTTATGAGTTTGTAGCAGTGGTAGCTAAGCTAGCTGGCTAATCACCAATTGTTATGCAAATACAGTCTGCTAAGGAGTTAGCTTACAAGCTAACTGAAAAAATAAATGATAAATCTTTACTTTGACCTATAGCTTCTGTTGTGATGTAAGATACATAAATTGTTGCATACACATACTAATCACATGTGAATAAGCGAACTATAGGATTTTTGATCAGGCATTGGACAGAGAAGTTTTTCAGCAAAGAGAATAAGTTTGGCAGGTAATTAGGAATTTAATTTTGCATCCTGCGTGTAACAAAACACACAAGATTTGACTTTATTTATGAGCAAAAACACACTCGTCAGAATTGACACGATTTGAAACCAAGAGCTATCGAGTAGAGATATAGCTAGAGAAGACAAGTCTCTTCTCTCCTTGCCTGTCTGACCTCTCTCTCTCTCTCTTTCTCTCACTCCTTCTCTATCTGTGAATGTCTCACTCCATTTCTTCAAATGCATCCTCACACAGGCACAAGTCAGAAAAGAATGGTATTCGGGTGCTAAAAGCCTGCCCCATATACCTATAAACCAATCAATAAAACATTTTCCTGCATTTCAGGCTCCAGCACTAAGAAATAAATAAAATCGAAGAATACATTTTTATTCCTTCATGCTTGGCCAAGGTGCTTGCGCTCAGATACACCCATTAGCGAGATAATGTGATATATTGGGCTGAAGCCTGCTTAACTCTGACTCAATCAACTCACCCACAACACCAGCCCACGTAAACAAGACAATACCTTGATGGAAGGACGCTGAGAACAACAGAGTGCACCCATGATTCAGACAGTAAACAATTGCTTACATAATTGTCACAACGATAGAAAAAAATAATAAGCGTGAATTTTTCACTGGAGCTCAAAGGTCCTGTGGATGATGGTGTTTGGAGACGGATGGCTGGAGAGCGCATGTATTACCAGGCATTCTGCTGAAGTGGATGGGTGGGTTAATTCAGAGGCAAGTCGAAGCACATGACCTCAAGTAGCTTTTCAGCCCCTTGTCCTAAAACTGCACAGTCACAAACCACAAACAATAGATTAATGCTAATTTAGCCTTTCTGATTATTATCAATGTTTTTGTCGAAAGTTATTTTTTTCAGAATCATTTGTTGAATAGAATGTTTAAAATTTAGTTGAAATAGAAATCTTTCCTGCCACTTTTGATGAATTGAATGCATCCTTGCTAGTATTAAAAACAAAAAAAAACGGAAAGTGTAATGCTCCACAAGTCACGTTCACGCCATACTGAACAATAGACAGACATTCATAAGCCCCTACCTCTCTCATTTCTGATACTGTATGATTATGTATTCCTTTGTAACTAAAGAAAAGCAAAAATACATAAACAAGTTTCATATATTTAAACAAATTTCCATATAATCCTTGAGTGTTGTCAAGTAAACAAAATTAAAGAGTGGAATTCTTAAAAGAAAAAAGTCAAAGAAAACCTTAAAAGGATAGTTCACCCAAAAATAAAAATTCTGTCATTAATTACTTACCCTCATGTCATTCCAAACCGAAAGATCTTTGTTCATCTTCAAAACACAGATACACAAGATATTTTTTTATGAAATCTGAGCGCTTTCTGACCCTGCATAGACAGCAACGCAACTGCCATGTTCAAGGTCCAGAAAGGTAGTAAGGACATCATTAAAATAGTCCATGTGACATCAATGGTTCAACCGTAATTTTATGAAGCTACGAGAATACTTTTTGTTCGTGAAGAAAACAAAAATAACTATTCAAGAGTACCACAACGCATGTATGGACATGAGGGTAATTAATAATTCATTTTTGGGTGAACTATCCCTTTAAGCTTGTCATGATCTTATAACTGCCTAATCATGTGATGAGTCATGGAAACATAAAACAGGAAATGATGTCATAGAGAGGACCCCTGCAGACCCTCATGACTATCAAGGTCAATAAGTCTCTTAAAATATCAAATAATTTCACCTTTTTATAACAAAGCAATGTTAATTGAGGTTGTAATATTGCGCTCTAAAAAATGCTGGGTAAAATATGGACAAACCCAGCGAGTGGTTGGGTTACTGCCCAGAAGGTTGGGTTAAACATTTAACCCAACTGTTGGTTGAAAACAATCCAATTGCTGGGTTTGTCCATATTTAACCCAGAATTTTTTAGAGTGTACATTAGTATTGATATTGAATTTATTTTAAAAATTGTTTTTAAAAAAAGTTTTTTTTATTTTTTATTATTATTATTATTTGACAGGGACAGTGTTTATTAATCAACAGAAACAAGACTTTAAATTAGCCATATTGGACAATTTTCATCTGTTGTTTTCAAAATAAAATTAAAATAAATAATAAATAAATCAAAATTCGCAAGTATCACATATTTTAAAAAAATGACACTTGATGGTGACACCACATTCTGTAAATTTAAACTTTTCTTGAAAGTAATATACATTCTCCAAAACCATTTGAAGCCAACATGAATAAAAACGGGATTTTCTAAGAACTTGGCACATGTGTTTTTAACTAGATTTTTCTGTCCTTTATTCTAACACTCTCACGTGTCATTGACCCATATACACACGCCATGATCTCTAGTTGTGCTTTCATATGTGAAAACAAAACTCTTGCACATCCATTCCCGTAAGCATGGACAAATAAAAACACATCGAAAAAAAAGCAAAACTAATATACTCTTTGTCCTTACATGGCAGTGGTTACCACACACACAGACACACAAATCCTGTTATGGCAGGTTGTCTTGATTGATGTAGCAGCTCCACTCAGGGTTAATATACGCTCATAAATTATACATGAGATGATGCCATCTCTCTATTCTCCAGCCCTCCATGGGGTACAACTGAGGCCCAAGTCAAGATATTTCTCCTGTCTCCGTTCTTCCTCTCTTTATTATGCTCTTCGCACAGAACGGGAGAGGAGGAGGACAGGGGTGGGGGTTTTAGTGGACAGACCTGGTGCATTCATTTGGTATTTATTATTGAACTGTTGGAAATGGTAGATATCATGAATTAATAACATGTGAATCTTTCTTTGTGTGCCAGAGGGACCCATCCTATTTCACTTTTCATTCTGAACAGGTGCATAGAGTGGACAGATTTGTTTGTTTTACTTTTATGTACTGTATATAATTATATTTCAGGGAGCGCTCTAGGTATTGATATTAACCTATTGATTGATTCAGCTGTCACCCAAAGTTCATCTGTTTCCAATACGTTTCTCATTATTAAATATTTTAAGTTCTTCACTGAAATACAATAAAGGAGAGTCCTGCCCTTCTAAAACTAAATAAACAGCTTAAACCAGCCTAAAGGCCCGTTCACACCAAGCAAGATAACTATAAAGATAACGATAAAGATTTAGAAATCGATTAAAAACATTAAAAATCGTTCTCAATATTAAAGAATAGCAGAGTCCACACCACAGATATAACGATAAAGGCACAGAGAAACGATATCGTTGGAATCATTTTCAGAACGATTCTTTCCAGCTGATGAACGATACAAACATTGACAGCTAATCAGAATCAATCCTGCTATAACGAGCTCGAGAATTTAAAGCGGCAGACGCACATGCGCTTAGAATAAACAGACGATATTGTCTGCTGGTGTGGACGCTAATATCGTTATCTTTATAGTTATCGTCCTTGGTGTGAACGGGCCTTAAGACTTTTTGTTTGATAGTATTACCTGGCTAACAATGATAAACAATTTTCTTTATCAGAATATTTTTCATTTTGGGAAACTATACATTCCAAAGCATAATATACCCAGCAGGCAAGAACGTCAATATAACGTCAGACAGACGTTGCATTTGGGTTGAGAATGAAAATCAGGTTGACGTCAGTATTTTACATCAGTATTTGACGGCAATTTGATGTTGACTTAATGTTGAATTTTGGTTACACAACCTGAAAACAACAACTATCAACATCAGCTGACATCGGTATTGGACATCAAATTAACATTGACATTAGACGTTCAATTGACATTGAATTTTTGTCACCCGAAATTTAACCAAATATCAATGTCTTATGACGTTGTGTGCCTGCTGGGTATTACTTTTTACTCCATTACATTTAAAAAAAAAACATTTTGACCATGTACAAATCAGTCCTTTGAAGCAATTCTTTTAATGAATAATTTTAACTGATTCAAATTTCAATAAATTATTTATTTGTGAACATGACTGATTCGATTGCAGCAGATTTTCAAGCCTGATCAGTAGAAAAGTATCCAAAACCTTTTAAAAACCAACCAACAGACCAGTCTGGGAGACCAGCTTGTTTTTCCAGCTTGGTTATGAAACAAAACCCACACTAATCTCAAACGGTGTAATGATACGGAATGATGTCATAACTCAAATGTGGCCTTTGTTAACTGTGAAATACAATAAAAAAAAGTTGGAGATAACGCAGCTCTTAGAGATTTTGTAGACAAATTCACCTCTCTATGAACTCTCTGAATTCTCTGACGAGAAGATATCAATTGCTGTCAAAGATAGCTGAAACATGAATTCTTAAATGGCATATGGCATACAGTATTGATGTACGCAAGATCCTTGAGGATGAATCAAGGTGGCGCATGTGCGTGTGTGTTCACTTAAAGTTGATTATGACTGCTTGCAAAACAGCATTGAGAAAGGAGGTGTGTCCATACACACGGACTGACAGTGGCCACCACTTCTCTAATACCCCCTGGAAGGCGGGACCTATGGCTCGCTGGAATCCCTGATGAGTGTCTTTGATATTGATTGATGAGGCTCAGTTTCATCCAGGGCACAGAAGCCTGGCCCCCTCCTGCTATTTCAGGCCTGTCTTCACGCCGCTCCATTTCTCATAAATGACAATCGTCAAGCTCAGCGGTTTAAAGCTGTCATGATGACCAGTGTTCACATGAGAAAACAATGTTTAAGTTACCATAACAACCAAGAAAGAATGAATTCAAGCAACAGGTGCCCATTTTTTAGCAGCAGATGGGCTTAAATGTAAAAAAAAGCTGGAGCTAAAATGACATGGCTGCTTCAGCAAATGCGTTTTTATTTTACATTTGCGGTTAGGTTTAGGCTGTAGGTGGTTATTTTCAAACGTGATTATCCTTTTAGCATCACTCACCGGACATTTAATTTCCCAACTGCCGCAATACATACAACAACCAGTGTATTAGAATGTTTCCAGATTCACATTCAACACAATTTTAGCTCCACCCACTGGACAATTTCACTTAGAAATTGTGGCGAAACGTGCAAGTTTTATGGCCCTTATATTACCTATTTGAGCCAATGCAGATGAATTAAGTTATCTCAGGACGAGAACGCCCTGATTGTAAAGCAAAACTGGCTATAGCGAGATCGTGCTACGATTGGGTCAGCGAAATGTGGCTGTTATCTGATTGGCTTGAGTAGACGGTGGGTGGAGTCCACGTATTTGTGGATTGTCAGCACATCTTGACGCAAGAAATGTTTCACAATTCGCAAATGCACAGGATGCGATTCACAAATGCGTGCAGCTATCTACAAATGCACAGGACACGATTCACAAATAAAAGCCAGGCAAAGTTGTGGCTGTGACATAAATATATATTTGTGAATATGTTTTTTTATTTGCAAATCTCATTTTATTTATTTGTGAATTTAATTCATGTTTGTGAAACTTTAAGATTTATTTGTGGATCTCATTCTATTTATTTGTCAATATGTTTAATTTTTGTTAATCTCTTTACATTTATTTGTGGATCGTAATCTATTTATTTGGAATTAAGCAACAATTCTATCTCCATAAAGAAGCAACGTGATAATATTTTGTAGAAATGGTGTCACAGGCACATTTTTTTAAAAAAGCCTGGGTTTGCACAAAAATTTGTGATGCACTTAATATTTTGAGTCTGAAATGGCAATGAGCCTGTGCAAGTGACTACAGTATAATACACTGTTTTATATTTTACTGTACTGAAATAAACTACTGTCTTAAATAAAGCCTCAGCTTTAAAATTACATTTTTATTACAAAATTCAAAGCTAAATGTAATTTTGACACTTTAATGTGGTATGAAAGATCACTATATCTGCCACAGTTCAAATGCGAGAAACTACTAGTTAAAGCACAAAAAAACATGAATGAAAATCAGAAGTTATGTTGACAGATGCAGTACAACTTACTGAAATTTATGATGACTTATGTAATCGCCTATTTAGTGTTTCAGTGGCAAAAATATGCCAATAAAACAGCTTGTGAACAACACATGACGTAAAAACATTTACCTCAGAAAAGTCATGTAGTTTGTTAAAGGGGTCATATGATGCGATTTCAAGTTTTCCTTTCTCTTTGGAGTGTTACAAGCTGTTCGTGAATAGATAAGATCCCTAAAGTTGCAAAGACTAAAGTCTCAAACCCAAAGAGATATTCTTTATAAAAGTTAAGACTCGTCCATGCCCTCCTAAAATGCCTCGTTTAAACACGCCCCCACATGTCTACGTCACGTTGTGGGAAGATTTGCATAACGCCGCCCAAATGTTCACGCAAAGAAAGAAGGCGTAACTTTATTGCTGCTTCCACCGCCGCCGCCATGTTCTGAAGACGCTGTGTGTTTCGTTGCGAAAGCGAAAATACTTTGTTTGGCCTTCCATAAAGGGACACGACTAGAAATCAGTGGTTAAGTTGTATTTACATTAACACTGTTCCAGAACAGTTCAACCCAAATATT
>NW_015539816.1:400170-416397 GCF_001515605.1 Sinocyclocheilus anshuiensis | reverse complement strand
GGATCGCCGGATCGGCTTTCACCGTGGACGAAGCGGAGTCCAGCCCGGGGTCGTCACATGTGGTTGTCACACCTCGCTTTTCAGACTGATGAGCTTTGTAAAAATCGACACATTTCAGAAAGGCGGGGCATAGAGGAGAGACAATAATGTACAGTATGTGGAAAATAATGTGTTTTTTTAACCTTAATCTGCATAAACACATTTCATTACACCAAATACACTAAATAATGTTCTTTTTAGCAACATCATATGACCCCTTTAATAGTTTGTTAGTTCGCTAGAAAAAACAAGAAAAAAAAAAAACTTGAGACAAGCATATCACTAATTAATAAATATATTCCTACATGCATAATTTAACATATTTTACCTGTTTTATTAAATATTTTGTATGTTTGAATAAATCACCTAACAGTCAAAAAAAATGGTTTGCGATTTGTAGGAGCCATTTCTCAAGTTTTTATTACAGCCACCATGATTATATCTTGACAACGGTTGGAGTAAAATATAATTATATCATTAGAGGGCAGAAATGTTCCTTTTCATTTAGTGCATAAAACTCCAAATGCATTGTGTTAAAATGACACACACACGCAAATAAAAAGATGGAGCAGGTCACATTTACTGTGCGTACAGTCTAATACAGTGGATTTTCACTGTACTTGGCATGCTGCTTTCACCCAGATTGCCTTTGCAACTCTGAAATATTTATTGATATGAAATGCATTTGGATAGTTAATTTAAGTACATCCATAAAGGTAATTTGATTTAACACTTCACAACCCTCTGGTCACTTTGTGGTCATCCATGTTTAACTAACATTTACAGCATTAGTTTTGTGCCAGTGACCATTAACACCCTCAAAACAAAAGTTGAATCATTAATAATCATGTCACGTCCCTCTGCCTCTAGTACTGGACTTGTTTGAGACTTTTATTTCTCACAGATGATGGACTGTGGCCAACTGAATACACTGAGCCAATGCCGCCGGTGCTCACCGAGTGTTGTGCAGTCTGTGTTCAGTAACTGCTCTGGATATTGACATGCATTATAAATCAGGGAGGATGGATGTCAAGCTACTATTTTTACATGCTGTGACCTCTGACCCTCTTGGATAGCTGCGTAGATCCTAGTGGGTTGAAAGGCCTCGGTTTGGAGAGAGGAAAGAGATTCTTTGACTGGTTCTGTTGGCGCCAGGCGTGAAAAATAATCAGACTGTTTTTCCGACTGACATTACTGTAGTGGAAGTGTGGTTTGAGCATGCTGGGTGCCGCATTGTTTTGGGTATTGAATTCATAACTCATCCCTCTAAAGAATTTATTTGGTTTTTGAGTGGAAGGTTCTTGTGCAATATTACTTTGGAAATTTCATCAAAACCAGAAGAACATTGAATAGAGCACATTTATTAAGTCAAAGTCCATTTGTAATTGGTGTAAAAGTTTCAAAACAAGGAATTTTCAGAAAAATGTCGGGTCAGGGCAAGCTTTCACATAAATTTAAATGTTATGAATTTATTATAAAACAAATAAATATTATACATATAATATAGAATATAATTACATGATGTTAATAATTTAATAATACTTAATAATTGTTTTATTGTTTAAATGTTGCTTTAAAAAGTCCATAATAGGCTGTTTAATATTACAATGTTTTTTAAAAATTCTAAATAAAACAAAGATTATTAGAGTATGTTTTAAAAGAAAATACTCTGTCTTTTTTTTTTCTTCAAAATTTCATGTTTTATTCAATGTGTTACTTGCCATTTCTTTGTAATCATTTTTTTTTTTAATGTACTAGCCATTTTTGAGTAAAAATAGTTTCTACACCAAATTTTTGCCAAATACAGAAACTGACTTGCCAAAATAAACCTCCACTCTCCCATATTTATTTACAGTTCAATTTCATTTGTTTATTCTGGAAAATGAGCTATGAATTTTCAAGTGTCATCCAAACTTTAATAACAGTGAAATTTGCATCGAAACCACAGCTAACCATGGCGCATAAGCATCTGACACACACAAAGAATATTTCTAGAAATGGATTAAATCTGAGCACGTTGAGGATCATTCCTCTCAACCCTCCCTCTCTCTGTCAGTTCCCTCCATCAGCTCATTATTCAATGGAAATAAAAAGCAGAACTAAAGTGGGAGAGCTCTCCTCTGTCTGCTGTCATTATGCTTCGCGTTAGCTGCGACGACTTCATTTCCTGAGAGGTGAGCTATGGAACGCGCCGTTGCTCAGTGACGGGAAGAGACAATGGACTGTCACATGTTCAGTCCGATATATTTTATCCACTCATCTATTTTCATTAGGGCCGTAAGAGGTACTGCCATGCTTTTTTTTTTTCTATTGAGCTCTCATAATTTGAACCAGGATAGGAGACAGAGAAGACAGTAAAGAAACAGAATAGAGATAGCAAAAAGAAAAAATGAAAAAATGACAGAAAACAATCTTTCTGATTTTACCTTCTTGTTCTCTTTGGGGTCTCAGAGGCCATTTTAATAGCTTAGAATATTTTTTAAATTTGATGATATGAAAATTCAGTGTTTATATGTTTATATAAGTATATATATACTTATGTTAGATCTAAAAAATTATAAATGCAATGAGTTTTCAGATTCTCTGACTGGTATAAACTCTGTAGAAATATATACTTCTGCCACTCATATGATTTATTTTATCATATTTTTCTACAATGTGCTTTTTCTGGGGTCATATTGACCACAACCAAAAAATATCTCAAATATATCTATTTGATAAATATCTACCTACTTGGTTTTGAATAGGTCAGATGAACATATTAATATAATTTGGCCACATTTTATTTTAAGGTCCAATTCTCTCTATTAACAAACCATTAACTATGACTTTTGCCTCAAAAAACTCCTAATTTGCTGCTTATTAATAGTTAGTAAGGTAGTTGTTAAGTTTAGGTATTGGGTAGGATTAGGGATGTAGAATATGGTCATGAAGCAGAATATACGCTTTATAAGTACTAATAAACTGCCAATATGTTAATAATAGGCATGCTAATAACCAACTAGTTAATAGAGAGAATTGATCCTAAAGTGTTACCAATAATTTGAAGAAAAAACAAGAGGTTAATTTTAAAACTGCAGTCTTTAGCACTTCAAACATAAAAACAGCAGTCAATCTCAACAGAACATCAGAGTTAAGCACAACCGTGTGACACCAAATGAACTGTTTTCTACAGATTTTTTTTTTTCTTTTCTTTTTTCCCAAACCCACAGCTTCCCAATCAAATGATATAATGCTTCATTAGTGGCCCAGAACTGTCGGCTTTTAGCACTCTTCTGCATTTGTCATTATCTCAGCTCTATGAGAGAGCGCAAATTGATCTATTCATCATGGCTGAAAAAATACGAGGAAGAATCTAAAGAGAATGTGGTTCTCCTGAGCGCCGCACTTCTACGGTGGGTCGAAGAAATGTCAAATGATACTCCTCCCTGCTTTCTTACTGTTATTTATCCATATTTCATTCACCCGAGCTGAATTACAGGAGCATAATATCAGTCTCTGTTCTAGTCGCACACCCATCAGACTCTTTGGACCACCACTGCATACATGCAAACCCACACTGACCCACTGCATTGCTACCATAATTGTTACATGGTGCACATTAAAATCCCACCACTGTGAAGCATCGCAAACAGCATCATAGGGCATGTAGACTGTGTGGGCACTCTGGGTTAGATTGACGCATACACCGCTGTTGGAGGAAAATATATATAACTTGCAAATTCATGAGACTTCTCTGTAAAAGCAATGAAGAAAGGAATGAGAAATCCTTAGCTATTTCAGAACGCTGTTCTGTTGCTGCGGATAAAATTGGGATGAGATGAAGGAATAAATGACATGCAGCGCCAGAGATAATGTTTGTACACTGACAGACAGAGGTAAGTCGCATCTTATCTAAAAGCTCATCTCCAAATTGTTTGCAAGAATGCTGACATAATCAGATCGTACAGCAAACATTCTCATATGACTAAAAGAAATAAGTGAGAATGTCGGTCTATCCTTAAGGCAGAAACTAGCTTACCTGAGACAAAAAGAAAGAGGTACATTTGTACATGATTTCTGTTAACTGCACGCCGAACAGCTAATTCTGATTGGTCAGTTGCAACATTCACTGAATATTTGACCCTGCCAACCAATCTTTTTTTCTATGCTAGCTTCACATCTCACATCAAACTGCAGTTCACATCAGTTTCACATCAAACTGTAGACTATTTGTTCTCACATATTAAAATCATTTCAGCAAAAACATCTGTTGATTGATTTTTTTATTTGTTTGTACATATTAAAATAATTTCAACTTAATAAATGCCTTCAGGTTATACACATCCTGTATTCTGTGACAATGTGTCTTCAGTTTCTTCACATATTAAAAACATTTCAACAACAACAACAAAAAAAACTAACAAATTAATATTTAAACATATTTTTATGCATACTTATTTGTACATATTAGAATCATTTTCAATATAAATTAAATATTTAAGCATATATTTAGTAATTATTTATATTTACTTGTTTTTATATATTAAATCCTTGTAACTAAATATATAAATAAAGTTCTACGGATATATTTATGTACTTATTTATCCAAAATAAACCCCTTTAGGGTGACAAGCATCCTGATGACTCTGTGTTCTGTAGTAATCTGTTGCCTATTTCTTCTCACACACTGAAATGTTTTAACAAAAAAAAAAAAAAACGAATTAATATTTAAGCATATATTTATTTATGCATATGCGTTTATTTTTACATATTAAAAAGAATTTTCAGTTTAAATATTTAAGCATATTTTAATTATTTATTTGTAAAATAATTATTTATTTATCTGCACTCTTTTTTATATTTTAAATCTAATATATTAAATTAATTAAACAAATAAATACCATTTTAAGCATGTTTATGTACTTCTACACATCCTGATCACTCTGTATTCTGTAAAAATGAACAGTCGACTATATGTACATTATTCATGAAGTAAATAAGTACAATAACTTAAGATATTGGAGAGAGAAAAAGAGGGATAAATAGAGTAACAGACTGAGTCTTAGAGAAATAAAGAAAACTGTCTGTGCGCATGTATGTGTCTATGTAGAGAAACTCTATCAAATCTATACCTATATCTATATCTATACATGCCTCTATCATCATATAGCCTATAGTTCACAAAGCAGAGGGAAACTATGACCCCTTGTGTGTGGAGCAGTTTTTTTTTAGAAGTACACCACCTAAAAACCCTCAGGAAACCTATTAAAACTCACAGCTGAGTTTGAAAGACATTACACTGTTTTAATCTGCAATAAAGGTCAATTAACTGATCATGCTGAAGGAATGGTTGATAAACACAGTGACAGTTTTGTGCAGCACTTTTTAATTCAGTAGTGGAGAGAAGGCAGGAAATGATGGGGCGTGGTGTTGCAAGTCAGACTCAAACTATATAAAGTCAAATTATAATGTGCAAATTACAATATTAATACTGTCACTGTATACTGTTCATTACTATGGTCAGTATTATCAGCAAGCTTTGTCAAAGTCCTGAGCAAACAGGTAGATGAGTGCGGCATCTGTTGAATTAAATGCCACTGACAACACAGCATCAGAAAAGCTACATCAATATAACTAACAGATGACTGCTCTCACTGAACCAGAGTTAGCGTGCCGAGGAGTTCTCCCAGGGTCACCGCAGGCCTGCCAGTCAAGTTTTCTTCCATTAAAATCAATTGTGAAGCTGGACAGTGTGGTGAACCTGTGCATTTGTTTTTCATCATGCGTTTGAAGGCCTGTTGTATCTTCTATTTGGAGATATAAATTTAAACATCTGCTGGAGATCAAATTAAAACCTCAAGCAATTGAGGGCTGGATCTGAAACAAGAGATTTGTTTATGTGTACATTTTGTTGGTCAGCATGAGGACAACAAATATCAATAAAACAATACAAGTGATGCATAACAGTACAAAAGTTTTCACATTTTCATAAAATGAAATCCGGTTTCAGCTGTTCTAATGATCTGCGATCTAACACCACAAAAAGTGCTGTGCTATAAAACGGAGCTTGATGTTATTGAGTTTCTGTGGTCAAAATGCATGAAACTTTGGAAATGGTACTGACAATCATTTCAGTTGTCTTCACATTGCAATATTCAGGTCATTATTACAAACACAAAACTGTGTAGTCATGTAATCAAGTTCGCCTCAGGAAGTGATGACTGATCTATGCCTGTGACGTGTATTGATTTGAAACAAGACATAGTGGGCACAATTATATCTACATTATTTCCTCATTATCTATAACAAGAAAACTAATTGCTTGATCAATACTCTAAATTAAACAAGCTTGAGTTTTGCAGTGTATGCTGTTCTTTTGCTCCTTCCATGTTGACTGATTGACTGAAACATTGCTTGTTGATTAGGAATTTTTAGCATGCAAAGAATTAACCTCTCAAATGTTTTTGGATTTAAGCAAGGGAAAATTAGGAAAGACCTCATGAGTTATATTGTCGTGTGTAACAGAAATAGACATCAAGATATTTGATACTCAAGCATTCCACCTTCTGAATGTACTTCCAGTAAAATGCAACAGTTTAATGCAACTCATTCTGGTTGATTTCAATTGTTAACCACCTTATTTCTATTTATTCAGATCAGCAAACTGTCTGAGCTGTTTTAGCTGAATTGTATCTGTCTCAAACTCTGTACAACTGTACAAAATGATTCACAATACACATATCAGTGCTGAGCTTCAGTTTAAAATACAAGCAAACCTGTATCTCACAGAGTAATATCATGGGTTTATAAAATAAAATAAAAAATAAAATAAAATAAAAATCATGTATTTTCCAACTGAATGACTGGTTGAAGTTGAGATGAGTCAGATCAGCAGTGCTGATTATAGGCTGGTAGGTGGGGCGTTAGCTGACCTTTACGATCATCTCAATTGTTGAAACTATCCCGTGGTTATCGCTGTTGTTGTTCATCATTAAATCGACAAATCTGCATAGCCAAAGATAAAATATTTATTTGACCTTCTAACAAACCAAAATAAATGCCATTCCAATTTATTTTGCAATCAAAACATTCTGAAATTTCCAAGATCAAAGCATAGTCCATAGTCCAGATCAAACTATATGTTTGGGTGTGATGTATAACCTGCATTTTATATGGAGAAAAAAAAATCTATTTACAGCAAAATGGTTTATTAAAATTGTCTAAGAAGCTACTGCCTCATCTTCTTCTGTTAAATTGTTTTAATTTCAGCAAGCACTATTATAAAAAGGTTCATTTTACGTTATCTGTTTTTAAAACTTTATGGTTGGCCTCATTGTCACAAATAGGTGAGGACGATTTCACAGCAGTACAGATTATAGACCGGCAGGAGGGGGATTAGCTGACCTTTCTCATCACATCCAGATTGACAACTGTCCTGTGGTTAAATTGAGATTTATACATCATCTGAAATCTGAATAAATAAGCTTTCCTGAATAAAAAGCTTTAAATAAGCAATTTAAAAGTGTACTAAACAAATATAAGCTATAATGTGTTTGCTATGTAAAATACTTATGTTTTTCATATATTATTTTCAGACATGAGCAGACCTGTACTCACGAAGCCTAATTAACATTACGCATTTAACGAACTCTTACAAGTGTGCACTTTGGCTGAATTCTATTCTATTCAGACTATTTTCAATTCAAAATGTCATCAGCAGCCATTAGTTCTGTAAAATTGAGCATCAGAATGGACACATTTGTTATTAAGGGAGAAAAACGAAATGTGGAAAATGCCAGCAAAGGAACACATACAAACAAGAATAGTCGCAGTATCAGCAGTGAAGGTAGGAGAGTGCTGGATTTTCGGTTTGCCCTGGGTGGGCCACTTAACGTAATTAACGTTACGCATTTTATGAACACTTACAAGCGCGCACTTTGGCAGAATTCAATTTAAATAGTCATCAGCAGCCATTAGTTCAGTCAAATTGAGCATCAGAATGGACAAATTTGTTATTAAGGGAGAAAAACGAAATGTGGAAAATGCCAGCGAAGGAACACATACAGACATATAGCCGCAGAATCAGCAGTGAAGGTAGGAGAGTGCTGGACTTTTGGCATCAACTTTCGGTTTGCCCCGCCACTCACTTAAAAATGTTCAGGCAAAAGGAAACAGCCACACTACGCAGCAATCATCCTTAATTGCAGAAATGTGGCAAAACATCTCTGGAGAGAACCTCAGATTATTAAATTCGAAAGTGCTTTCCATATTTGGATCAACATAGGCTACATTTGTGAACGCACATTTTCTGCAATGTCGCGCGTCTTACAGACTGCAACTTACAATCGCAACTTCATTGTGCTGTTACTCCTTTCGAGCCGAATTTCACAAAATTGGTCAGCTCCCGACAGCATCAGGTGTTTTATTAATGGTGAGTAGAATTATTTATTTATTTCGATGAATGTAATCGATTAGATATCATAATATTTAGGCTATAATAGCCTATCATAAATCTGGTTGGTTTGTATTGGTGACGTAATATGTAAATGATATGCGTGCGGCCCGTGAGACTTGCACTTGGACCATGGTGCGGCCAAGTAGAAAAAAAGGTTGAGAACCACTGAACTAAACCATAATTCATTTAAACTAATCAACTAATTCTACAACATTTTATAGAATGGTGCTGATGATAAAGTGCCGTATTAGCCAGTAAAAGTCAAATTCACACTGATAGCATGCGGCAACAAGGCTAAGCCGTTCATTTTCAATTCATAGTTCAATAAGAGTGATTTCTGGTCACTCTTATTGCCACTTAATGTCCCGCACTTTCTAACAGATCTCACTTTCCCTAAAACTACACATTATGGTAGATCTTTTTTGTGTTTTTAATGAGTATCTTACCATTTTGACTAGCCAGCATGTATACAGTTTTCCAATCTTTTCAGCAACATACAGCATTGCATTTGTGTTGTTAAAATTGCATCATTTCATCTCTGTTGGAATTTCTGCAATTGACTTCCAAGTAGTCTCAGTATTGGTCTCACTAATAGTATTTAAACTGTTCACCAGACACCACTGTTGAAAAAAAAAAACACTGAAATATAAACGTGCAATATTACAGTAGCCTCAAGGGATTAAAACTGCATAATATATTTTTTTTTACTGTAGTAATATATTTTTTTACTTGCATGATAAATATTTCAAATTGACTGTACCCACATGCACAATAAAACTAGAAATATGGCTCATATCCTAGATATGTTTCATGCAAAATACAAATTTAATGTCCATGCGAAAATAGTTTGTCCAGTTTTTAATATCTTTATACACTACAGTAATACATTTTAAGTGATTTGACTGATTGATTTAAAAGTTTATTCTCTACTTCCTTCATAGACCAACCCATTTTCAGAGCAGAAGTGATACTGGAATATTGTAGTATATGTACCTTAGATATTGTTGTGTGAAAATTCTACATATATTTTAATTTGCAATATGCAATATTATTATTGCATATTGCAATATATTATACTATTACAATTTTATTATTATATAATAATAAAAACAATTATCCCCTCCAAATTACAATTAAATTAACTAGTGAGCACAAAAAAAACAAATATCCTCATTGACCAAAAAGACCATTTGAAGCACATGGAGGAGCAGAGCATGTTTACCACGAGCAATACAATCAGTCGGGAGGCTCAAATCAGTTCTGCTTGGGTAAGACGAGGCCTCGGTAATGGAGAAGGAGTATTTTGACATTCCAATCAGGTCTTTGCTTAAATTGTGTGGAACTGTGCAAACCCAAATCAATGTTCTAAGTACAATAAGCCTCTCGGCGATGTTATGAATATTTAGTATGGAAGATTACCTTGTGAGATGTACTCTCTGATTAGCATTAGCAGTATTCATTGAGTAAAACTGGCACTTTGCTGGACAGGAAAGTGGATGGGAATAAACTAGGGTGTCCTTGGTGAGGACGACGACCTTGAAAAAAACTAAAGTCTATGGAAGCCGGTTTCTGCCAGGGGATAAAAAATTAAAAAAGGAAATTGCGACTTTTTAATCTCACAATTATAACTTTTTTCTTGCAATTGTGAATCTATCTCACAAGACTTCAGAATTGCGAGACATAAAGTCAGAATTGTGAGCCATAAACTCACAATTCTCACATTTTTCAGAATTGCCGGTTACTTCTTGCAATCCTGAGAAGAAAAATCATAATTATGAGACACAAATTCACAATTTCAAGTCAGAATTGTGAGATAAAAAGTCATTATAACCTTTTTTATTTATTTTTATTTTTTAATTCAGTGACAGAGGCAAACAAAAAAAATTGTAATATTACAGTATAGCCCTAAGGGATTAAAGAGGAATTTTATTTGGTTGCATGAAAAATATTTTAAATTGCTCATATCCTAGATATATTCATGTACAATATAAACTGTTGCTCTTTAGCTATGTTACAAATGTAATATAGTTTGTCCAGTATAGAATATAAAATAGTTTGTCCAGTTTATAATATCTAGCATTACACACTAGTAATAAGATTTAAGTGATTTCATTGATTCATTTAAAGTTTTATTTTCTACTTCCTTCATTGACTAACAAGCAAACACATTTTCAGAGCAGTTTTATGTTTAAAAGGTGATACTGGAATATTGTAGTATATGTACATTACATGTTGTTGTGTGAAAACTGTACATTTTAATTTGTCGCAATTGTGAATCCATATCTCACAATTCTGTTTTTTTTTTCTCTCAGAAATGCAAGACATAAAATCGAAATTGTGAGACATGAACTCACAATCTGACATTTTTTTCAGAATTGCCAGTTTATTTCTTGCAATCCTGAGATTAAAAGGTGTAATTATGAAACATAAACTCTCAATTGTGAGAAAAAAAGTCAGAATTGTGGGATAAAAAGTCATAATTATTTTATTTTATTTTATTTTATTTTATTTTATTGAAACATAAACTCTCAATTGTGAGAAAAAAAGTCAGAATTGTGGGATAAAAAGTCATAATTATTTTATTTTATTTTATTTTATTTTATTTTATTTTATTTTATTTTATTTTATTTTATTTTATTTTATTTTATTTTATTTTATTTTATTTTATTTTATTTTATTTTATTTTATTTTATTTTATTTAGAAGTAAAAAAAAAAATTGTGAGATGTAAACTCAAAAAAGGCAAAATTACGAAATATAAATTCAGAATTCTGTTCATATCTCACAATTCTTACTTTAAATCTTGCCATTCTGAATTGTGAAATAAAAGTTCACAATTACCTTTTTTTCATGGTGGAAATTAGATTCCATAAATCCATATTATCCATATTGTATTAAAGACTAGATATGTTCATGATGGTGTCAGCATCATTGGTTTAAAATGTGACACTAAAGAAAAGCATAAGTATATTATCTCTCGCTCCCAAAACGTTTCTTAAAGCTTTGTTGTTCATAACATAAATTATTATATGCTCCTTTTTAATTAATCAAGATCCGTTTTCAAACTGTCACAACTCCACTGACATCTAATTTGAGAGTGTTTTCACTCCTTCAACCTCCATGGTGCATTGAAAACCAACCTCACCCACTTTAACCGAGAAACAAGAGAGAGTCGCACTTTTGACAACTCACTGGCGATGACAAGAGTCGCCCTGAGGCATCAACAGGAACTCAAGACTTGAGAAAGATTAATGTCCTTAAATGCACAGTCTGTTGCTGATGTAAATGCTTTTGCTGTCTATCTCAGCGTCGCTCAGCTGAACTTCCCCATAACGTGACGAGGGAGACGAATGCCAAGTATTACAGACAGATTTGACCTTTGACACCCCATGATGACAAAACACCAAACTCTACACACGGGACCGGTGCATTATATGACCTGCTGTTTTAGCAAACAAAGCAATTTCCTTCCACACACACGCTCTCGCACGCACTGACAGTCTCTTCTCGTTTCACTCTCACGGTTTGGATTCCTCAAGAGTGACAGCAGCAGTTGTGGTTGAGATTAAGGATAATAAGAGTCAGGCCGCATAAGCTGAAGATGAAACTGAACTCTCTGTCAAACGTCAGTAAACGTCTGTGCTACAACAGCTGTCGTGTTGTGGAGGATGTTTTGTGCAGATATTCACACTGATATTAACCCTTCAGTGGACAGATCTTTAGGATTTGATGTTGCATACCACCACGGGTGATTATTTTTGAGCCATTCATTAATACTTTTATTCAGGAAGAATGCCTTAAATTGATTTAAAATAAAAAAGTAGCAGTAAGGACATTTATAATGTTACAAACGTTTTCTAGTTGAATCAAAAAATCCTGAAAAGAAAAATGTATATAGTTCCAATTTTGTACACAAAATTCAGTGTTACCGTCACAGGAATAAATGAAATTTTTAAACATATTAAAAAAGAAAACAGTCATTTGAAATTGTAATAATATTTCACAATATTAATATTTTTACTGTATTTTTATTGTATAATTTTATTGCATTTTGCATGTATTTTGCATGATTAAATTCATGAGTGAGCATAAGAAACTTCTTTCAAAATAACATTTACAAAACATACTTACAAAAACATTATTTTAAAGAATGATCTCACTTTGCAACATGATCTCATTAGTAATCACGGGTAATCATGCATACATTTAAAAAAAAAAATAAAAAAAATTAAGAGACTCCCCAAGCTTATTTGAAAGGCATGTTAGTCATCTATCAGCATGTAACCTTTACTTGCTATAAGATTAACACATTAAATGCAATCACGGGGAAGGAGAAGGGTTAAGTTATGCACACAAACAGACGCTAAGCAAATATACACCCAAATAAGCAAATGCAGGTAAAGCTGAGAGTAACTCCTCATATAATGTGCTTCTGAGTAACCACAATTTTTTGTAGCTTAACAAGTGTCTGAACATCAGTCATGCCTATGTTACATTGGTTTGAAGGATGAAAAAGCGAATGAAATCCCCCAATCCTACAGTAAACATTGCATTATTCCTCAGCTGATGCAAAGCAAACAGATATTTGTCTGAAGTCTGACTCCGACTATAATGAAAGATATGTGTCAAGGCTGAATAGATGAGATTTAGCACTGTGCAAAGAGGGCTGTGAATTCAGTAAAACCAGTTAAACCTTTCATCAAATTCTGCTTTTCACCAAAATTATACTGCTGGCACTGTGCTCAAAGCTATAGCACGAGTGCTGAATATGTGCCAAAGACAATTTTTTATGTAATACATTTCATCAGACCTGTAGATTACTAAGAAAATAAAAAAATTCCCAGCTGAGCCACAACTCCATTCTGAAATTATTATATATTTTAAGATTTATAATTTTAATATTTTGTTTTTAATTAAATATATTAAGATAAATTGTATTAGTTTGTGTGTTATATATTAGTTTGTATATTTATATAGACAATCCAACTATATTTTTGGAATGTATTTTTTGAAGGCATATCAGTATTTGGACACTATTTGAATATGAATTGCTATTGGATATAAATCGGTGTGTAAAGAAATAGTCATTTTCTTTAGCAGATTTCACTCTATTAAACTTCAAAGTTTCAGATTGTGCCTCAAAATCTTTGCCGAACAAACATAAATCCAATCTCTCTGTCTGTGTGTGTGTGTGTGTGTGTATGTGTGCGTGCGTGTGTGTGTGTGTGTGTGTGCGTGCGTGTGTGTGTGTGTGTGTGAAGCATGGTTATGAAAGAGCATGGTTATTATTACCCAGCTGTGTTTTAGTCAGATCAAGGCGCAGGAATAGCTCTCCAGGAGAGAGAGATGCATGCTGGGAGCTTCCTTCCTTTCCCATTGACAAATGTTACATAAATTATTCACCCTAAAATAAACACCTGGATCATCTCTGCCAGCTCCATGAAAAAGTGTAGTTTGTGTCTTATCTATTCAGTGTTTTAGAGCCAGAGATCACCAAGAGACTGCCGAAGGATGGTATTTCTACTGCGGGTAAATTACACCAGCAGGACTGACAAAAGGCTTTTCACATTCAATAAAAATCAGCCGGTTTCATGCATATATAACACCCATAACTTATCACACTGTGTAATGGATTAGGAGAACAAATTCGAGCTGGAATGGCTAAACACAACTTTTATTTCCGATAATGAAGTACATGTCGGGCAAGAACAGCGAAATATAATTATGTAAAATATAGCTAAATGAATGCGACAATAAAAAACGTAATGTAGGGACTCTTAAATGGTCGTATCTTATGAGATAAAGAAGCTTGAAGTGTTCAATAAATCAAACTGTAACTTTCGGAATTCCATTTATTAAGCTACTACTTTTTAAAGTCAACACATAATTGTTCACACTTTCCTATTGGGTGATAAGAAACTTGGCCTGCCCAATCACGGTGAGGTAACAAGAAGAAAGCTGAATAGTATACTTATAAACATTAGTTTACTTGTAGCAAAATCATCATCATTTCAGTACGACTTCATCCATTCATGAGACATGTCTCAGATTGCACAGACAAAGGATAGAGTAGAAAAAAACTCTTTTAAACCCATAGCCTGTGTATAAGAGAATAAAAGTCTCTCAATCAGATCCGAATTGCTTATTTTCTAAAGGCAAAGCAGCAAAATATAAAATGTTTCAATCTAAAGCCAGAAAGAAGATGTAAAATGTAGTTTTTCAATGTATTTCACTGGTTTTATAAGTGAATACTAGTTTATAAATATTGAATAATAAAATGAAATATAACAAAATGTATCTGACCCCTTTATGTCTACAAATAAAGACAGACAATAAAATAAAATAAAATAAAATAAAATAATTTATGTCTACAAATAAAGACAGACAATAAAATAAAATAAAATAAAATAAAATAAAATAAAATAAAATTAAATTAAATTTTCCATCAAAAGTCTGATCACAAAAAACAATGTGAACATCCTGTACAAGTGATTAATGAGCGAAACACAGTTTGTTGTAAGAGCTTTGACAGCCTTTGTTGTTGCAAGAGCAGATGCTTTTTAATTGTGATGCTGTGATGCTTTAGACCTTTCCTACAAAGTCAGCATGACAACTTGCAAATCAAAGCTTGTTTCAATTGGACGGCTGACTTCACGCACTGGTGGTGTCCTGCTGGTTTGGTAATGCTTTGTTCTCCGGCAAATTTAAAAGCTATACGTGTCAGTCTGTAACCAAAGAGCCTAATTAGTCTGCTTGATTTATGGAAACAACAATGAAATCACTTTATCTCATCAGCTCGGTCTGATTGGCCAATAATTGTTACGTTCCATAAATGTGCATATCACAGCTCAATCATCAGACAAAATAAAAGGAGCCTTATCATGCTTTCGTTTACAGCTAATCATCCTCAGACCACAGTCTTGTGTTTTATGTGTCAGCAGCATTAATGTAGTTGTTTATTCCATAGCAAGCTTTGATAATGTTATCAGCAGGCTTAATGCATAGACTAACGCAGGTCCTCCTTTGGGAATGCCATCTTAAATGTCTCCATTAGGAAAACAGTCACAATGATTAGCAAAGGTGAAGCATGTTCTTATCTTTGTCATTCGTCTTGCTGCCACTCAACTTGATGCCATAAGCATCCCTTTTGACAAGATCCACTATAAAACAGTCACATTTTTGTGATATAAACTTGCAATTATGACTTTTTTTCACAGAATTGCATGATATAAATTTATAATTCTGACTTTTTCTCTCAGAATTGCAAGATATAAATTCACAATTGCAAGTTATATAGTCAGAATTGTGTGACAAAGTTGCATTTGCATGAAAAGGTCAGAATTGGGAGTTTACATTATATTTCTCACAATTTCAAGAAAAAATAAAAAAAGTACAAATTTGCGAGAAAATTGTGAGCAATTCCAAGGTAAAAAGAACGTCTCTAGGTTACGTATGTAACCATGGTTCCCCGAGGGAACGAGACGCTGCGTCGAAGTCGCTTTGGGAACGCCCTTGCGTGACCGCGTTCTGAAGCACGTGTCAAATCAGTCCAATGGAGTAGCGAGACGTCACGAGCGGGGTGACGTAAGCACCAGAAAGTATAAAAGCGCATTCGGCAGAGCGCAAACCAGCTTCGATGAAGTAGCGCCTGGAGGGATGCAGGGAGTATGGCAAAGAGACGCAGCGTCTCGTTCCCTCGGGGAACCATGGTTACATACGTAACCTAGAGACGTTCCCCTTCAGGAACTCGAG
>NW_015539816.1:367649-400008 GCF_001515605.1 Sinocyclocheilus anshuiensis | reverse complement strand
GATGGGGAGAGATAGCTCGCAAGCGTCTGCTCCACCACTGGCATCGCCCCATATCCCTTATCATTCAGCCCCACGATGTTCTTTTGAATAATTCGAGACTGTGGGGCTGTAAATACGGGATTAGTACGGTTTCTCCCACGATCTTGACAACTCAGCATGGAGATCGGGGAAAAACGGAAGGCCCCAGTCGTGAAGGCTGTGATCTGGATTCAGAAAACGCTCACGCGGGCTTCTGAACACTGAGCGAGAGAGCCGCGGATCTAGCGGGTGAGGACCGAGAAAAGGACGAGCCCGTCTCGGATCCCTCCGCTAAATCCACCCGCGATCCCCACAACAACAGTCTACGCCGTGCCTTGTCAACAGCGGGTCCGCTGCCAGCGGGATCGCGAGCCTGGCCTCTCTCATCAAACACAGCCAGGCGAGAGCGGAGCGTGCGCAGCGAGAGTAACTCGCAGTGATGACAGTCAGCTCCTCGAAAGCTGACCGTGCATGCTCCGCTCCCAAACAAACGACACACAAATCGTGTGTATCCCCCGCCGCCAGATATCGTGGGCAGGGAGGAACACAGCGTTTGTAATGCCGTTCGCTCGCCATAGACTTTTTCATGATTGTTTTTTATATATGCTTGTGCGGACAGACAACAGTAAATAGACAGACACATACACAGAGCGCTACTGAAGAGCAGAAGCTGGTTTGCGCTCTGCCGGATGCGCTTTTATACTTTCTGGTGCTTACGTCACCCCGCTCGTGACGTCTCGCTACTCCATTGGACTGATTTGACACGTGCTTCAGAACGCGGTCACGCAAGGGCGTTCCCAAAGCGACTTCGACGCAGCTCGAGTTCCTGAAGGGGAACTGTGCAATAAAATTCGCAATTACACTTTTTTCTTTTATTCAGTGGCAGAAACAGGCTTCTATACTCTTCCAATTAATTAGCTGCTATAGGTAAATGACTAGTAAAAAAAAAAAAAAAACAGTAAAACAATTTACAAAAGAAAGCAGTTTGTATGACCATGATAATAAATAAAAATAAATATAATAACAAATATCAATTATCAAGCAGTATAGCAGGCTATTTTTGCACAACTAAAATAACTAGAAGTGAATGACACCAGACTCAATTCTTACATTAAAAATAAGACAGAAAATTAGGGCTTCTCAATTTAGTATAATTAACTGTAAAAATGAAAGCGCAATTAAACATTTCTCCTGACCCATATACAGACAATGTGCCTTGCCAGATGTTGATGTTGCTGGCATTGCATGTGTTAGTCATGGTTGAAAATGCTGAAATAACTGTGAAACATGTTGTAATGGTCAAAGAAGTTTGAACTACACACAATTCATGACAACTTAAAGTTAAAGAGCTCTTCAATGGATCATAAAGGGTTAAATCCTAATTTATCAATAACAGTAAATGTGTGATACTGTATGTAAGAGATCCTTGAACACAGTGTTCAAAAGGTTTGAGTCTCACTTTTGTGCGTCATTAAGAAATCAAGCTAAATGACATTATTTTGCCTAATTTTGATTGCAAATACCAAAAACCAACTGTGTGAATCTGTCATCTAGATCGTTCAATAACTTTTTAATAGGTATTTAAAGTTTTAAGCTACAGTAGACATGGCACTCTAGCAGACCGCTGTTTTTCTGCATCAAAAATGAACATTATATTTTCACAGTTTGTTATTTTCTTGCTCAAAAGTGACAAACAGATGACTCAAGAGACATGCAGCACATAAATACACGCTTGCAAATCTGAGTTTATGGGACACAGTACCCATACTTTGATATCCCAGATGTATTTCTACACAAATAATATGTTCGTTTCACTAAGTAGACTTAGGAAGGGAGTGCAGAATATGCAAGCAGGAAATCAAAGATGCATAGTTTGAAGCCACAATATTTGAGTGTTCAGATCCAGTTATGCTTGTGTTTCTTCCTGAAACAATTTCTTTTGATTCATATACACAATATTACACTCTTTATTCCTTAAAAATATTAAGTACAGTACTTTGTCTGCCGGTCAAAATACCCATGATGCTCTGAGCCAATCAATAGAATTAATTAGACACAAACTGGCACTTGCACTACTATGATCAATATTTCAACAGCAAGGGGCTCAAGAAACAGATCCATTTTTAAAAAACTCAATCTAGAAACAAGATTCATAATAATTGATTCTTCATACTTGGGATGCCTCCATATTGTTTTTCCACTGTGTGTTATCAGTAATGGATTTCATTGCTAATCAGAAGCTCAGAGACACTCACTACAATTCCACACAGTCAACATACTAGCAGCAACACAAAATCAGCTTTATTTACAGAGACAAACTAAATGAAACTCTTTATCAAAACCATTCGTCTTGGATTATATCAAATTGCACTTTCATTACCTTCTTTGTATACTCAGTCTATCCTTTGGCTAAAGTAATTATTCCTTGTGGTCTGCTGAGGGATGTCATCACACTGAGCAAATTGTGTTTTGTTTTTTTGTTTTTCAGCTGTATTTGCAAGGTTAGGTTTTGCATTTAATTTTAAACCATTAACAGTAAAATAATCAGGTGCGCATATCTGTAGACATCTAGATTTGACCATTTTTTTTGCTTTTGCATTTGGCTGATACATATGGAAGCCCGTTTCCGCCACTGAATAAAAAATAAAAGAGGTAATTGCGACTTTTTATCTCACAATTCTGACTTTTTTTCTGAGAATTGCGTGATACAAACTCGCAATTCTGACTTTTTTTCTCAGAATTGTGAGATATAAACTCGCAATTCTGAGAACATATCAGTCTTTTTTCCCCCCTCAAAACTGGACTTTAACTCGCAATTGCGAGTTTATATCAAGCAAATCTGACTTTATAACTCGCAATTGCGAGTTTATATCTCACAATTCTGAGAAAAAAAAGTCAGAATTGCGAGAAAAAAAGTCAGATTTGCGAGTTTTTATCTCACAGTTGTGACTTTATATCTTGCAATTCTGACTTTAGAACTCGCAATTCTGAGTTTATATCACGCAATTCTGAGGAAAAAAAGTAAGAATTCTGACTTTATATCTCGCAGTTCTGACTTTATAACTCGCAATTGTGAGTTTATATCATGCAATTCTGTGAAAAAAAAGTCCAGAATTGTGAGATAAAAAGTCGCAATTACCTTTTTTTTATTATTATTCAGTGGCGGAAACAGGCTTCCATAGATACAAGACAGTAAAATAGATAATCAGTGAATGAAAAGTTTTTGAATAATTAACGCCCATGCAATCCCCCAATGCTTTGTACTGTTGTTCTCTACAACACCAGAAGCGTCCCTTGATAATGTCAAAATCATAATCAGCCGGAATGTTCTTTCCAAGTGTGATATGATCAATTTCTTGGCTCCGTTCACTGAGAGCATCCTACAATATGCTTAATATATTATAGGTCATGGCTTGCTATGCCACAGCCTCTTTGCTGTTTTTCAAAACTGCCCTGTGTCAACACAAATAAAGCGTATCAGCTGTAAATTAAAAAAAAAGTGCCAACAAAGGAAATACTTATGAAGATAAATGTCTACCTGACTACAAAGAAAAGAAAAACCAGGCGAAATCAAATGATAAATCTCACGATGCACACTCCAAACCCATTTCCGCCTAATTCTTTAGGGAGATCCCATTGTCTTTCAGAGTAATAAACATGACTAATTGCCCAAACCCAGCTACGTCCCTGGATAGGTGACCTTTAGAGTCTGAAGTATCATGTGCGAAAGGAGTTTCTTGTTTCTCTGAATTAAGAGCACAAATTCCATCCAGTTATTCTCAACAGAGGCATTACTCATACCAGGCACCTCCACTGACCCCTACGCTGAGGTTTTATTTGCAATTCAGTACCCAAATTAGCTGGAATCAGTTAAGATAGAAGTGAAAAGTTTTCTCCCTTGATAATAGAGGCACAGCAGATGATGCTTTACCTACAAAGTCTTTCATTGTTACTATTCACCCTTGTAATTATGAGCAAATCCACAAATACAAATCTCCCTCTAGACTAAAAGGAAAGAGGAATGTATTTCCTGATTTCAGTGCCTATTGTTACTGTGAGGATTAAGAAACGAAGCAAGAAAGCAAGCTGGATATCACAGACATCCCATTGACTGGCCAGAAGAAAAGTGTCCTTAAAGCTGAGACACAAAAGCTCGTCATATTGGGTCCCGGTCTTGCATACCTGCCGTAAGCCAGCCACAATAGGGCGCGCACCCCCTCCCAACTCCTGGACCTGCCAGAGTTTTGTTGTTTTGCATAGGGAGAGTGGGAGATCAGTGCTAAATCCAGTGTAATCTCTCTCTAAGCTACAGAGCAGGCTCAAAAATGCCCTCATGAGCCTGTGAAGCAGGGCCTTGCCTGAGTCTTTGATCCCGGAGAAACAGATTACATCTGAGGAATGAATCGCCTTTTTAACTGTCTCAGAGTGCTGATACCCCAATTTCATTCTAGTCACATCTGCATCGAGACATCTGAAGGACCCTGGTAACAAAGTAACATAACCTGAAGACATATCAGGAAAACCAGACCTTTCTGTGACTGCGTGCATGATTTTGCCTGTGGCCTGTGGCCCACAAGGAATCTGAAATCATCCAGATTGTGGTCTCCATGAGGAAAATGGCTTCAGCCGAAGGTATACTTTTCTAGTCCATTTTCTGCTCCGGCTCGCTATCCACGTGCAGGCCGATTTTTGTGTCCATGTATGTGCAAGTGATTTGACGGCTCGAAAACAAAGGTTCACTAGGTAGTGTGTGCCAAAATGTGACTGTACTTTGAATGGCTTACACACAAAAATCTGTGCTAGCCCTAGTAAATAAGTAATATATTTAAAATACATTAATTTCATACTAAGTATAGTTCAAATCTATATTTACTGACACATTGCTTGAGACTTTTATAAAACTATATAAGATATAAAAATTATAATTAAACTTTATTTGGAGTACTTCACTACATTATTGCACAATGCACATTTTTTAATATAAAGCTTAAAACGTGTTTTAATATCAGATGAGGATTGTGTGATCTTTGAGTATCAGTCTTAAATGCAAGATATTTAAAGTGTACCTAAAATATACTTGCAATAGTTCCACTTTAGCACAATCAAATACACTTAAGTATATCTTTAGTTGGACTTCAACACTTCTTCTGCACAATTAAAGTGCATTAAGTACAAAATATTTTTGCCAATTTAGCAGACTTTAAGTACAGTATACCAGATTAGTATACTAAAAGTACATTTGCAGGGTATTTTTATTAAGTACATAAATATGTAAATGAATTTGTAGTATACTTAGCATGAAATAAATGTATTTCAAATTCAATCACATGGGAGTGTAATATCATAGAATCAAAGAAGTATCATAAGAGTGCTTAACACAACTTGTGCACTATTATTTCAAGTCTTCAGAAGTCATATGATAGCTCTGTTTGAGAAACAGACATTCACTTTTGCTCTTGACACATGATGCCTGATTCACAAAAAAAAATAAAAATCAAGCTGCTCCCAGTGTCAAGTTCAACTCACTTGCTTAACAAACTAACTTGGAAAACAACTTTCTTTTATGGTGCTTCTGAGATTTCAAGCTCTGTGAAGCTCCAGTCCTCATTCACTGTTCAACGAGCATTACATTTAAATGCTTTTAATTGAGTTAACATGTCTTTTTGTGTTTGTTTGTGTGTGTGTGTGTGTGTGTGTGCAGCTACAGCTTAATGTCTTCATGACTGATCATTTGTGTTCATTTCTTTAGGTCCCCTTCCAGATCCTGATGTCTTGGCTTCTGGTGCAAAACTGAGTCAGATTAATCCCAAGCCTTTACTGGCACACATACTTGAGGGCATGTCAAAAGTAGAGTTGGTCCCCTCACAATTCGGTCCTGTACCTCGTGGCAGTCCACTTTCATACCAATGTCCCCCTATAGCTGCAGGTGTTCCTGATGTTAATTTTCCCCCATTACCTGTGCTTGGTTATCAGTTTGGCTGTAATTTTAAATTTGTGCCCACACACCATCAAGCACTTCATCTGGAGTCTATAAAGGTTACCCATAGTTCAGCTTGCCAGATTGAAGAGGCCACAAGACTACAGTCAAAATGTACTGCTTGGGGACAAATTCGGCAATCAAGGGTTACTGCAAGCAGGTTCCGGGAGGTTTGTCATGTGGTTGGTGTGTGTGTGTGTGTGTGTGTGTGTGTGTGTGTGTGTGTGTGTGTGTGTGTGTGTGTGTTCTAAAGAAGGAAAAATGTCATATAGGTTTGGAACAACATATATGGGTGAGTCAAATAATTTATAGGAAAAATAAATGTGTGTTTGTGTACACAATGTGAGTTGAAAACTCCAGCTGACTTCAAGAAGACAGAGCAAGAAAGAACTAACGAGGTTGTTCATTTGTCCTGAGAGAACCTTTTTCCTTCCTTTAATAAAAAAACAGATTTGGGTCAGTGTCCTCACTGCTGGTCAGAAAAACTAGGGCTATGGCAGAAAAAGTTCAATAGAACTAGCATCAAAATGAGTCTGTAACTTCCTGCACAACAAACATATTCTACAGAGACATTCACTTTCTGAAAGTGTACATGGAGGCAAATGCTATGTATATGGGAAATATCTGACTGTCCATTGCACTTGCTCTAGTAGTCATTTTTCAGCTGCGTGACTGATATACTGTAATATAAAAAATAAGAAAAATGGAGATGTATCCAGATGATAAAATCGAATGAACTTGTTTTTACCTGAGGGCCCACAGTCAAAGTCTGACAGAAGCAACATACTACAGCCTGTCAGCTTTTACTATGTGTGTGACAGTTTGTGAGGTTGCAAAGTCTCTCGTGATTGAGTGGACTCATCACACAGCAGACAATCAACAGCTGTTCAAAGGCCAGTGAATTGTGAACTAGACATCACAAATTTCACATCTCAACATTTATAACCATCCATAACAACTGACAACTCACTCTGTACCCTTATAGAAGTTTACAGCCAAACACAAACACACACACATAGGCAAACACTCCTCAGGACTCTTGTCTCAACTTTAAACTCTGCAGCTACCTAACACTGTGTTACAATTACTGTCACTCACTCCAACAACGCTTTAGTGGTAACAATTACCCTGTTGTATCCAATTAGTCCTGTAATCAGGCCTTGGTAATTGCCGCTGCAATTGCGGTTCGTAGTATAAAAGCACATCCGTCACAACACCCTGATTGTCTTCAGGCTCATTGGGCTTCATCTTTAATCTCTATGGAGAAATTCCGCTCCCCCCTCCTTTTGCAATAACACTTTCCCATTCCATACTAAGACTACCATTTGTCATTTAGATACAATGCATATGTTGCACCAAGGGCAGGTGCACAGTTACTAAAATTAAATACCAAGGTATGAATAATACCTGATTAAAAAGTGCCCAGTTTTGCATGCAACACATCTGGTTAGCTGATAAGCTAATGCAATGCTAACACTAAGTGTAGACGACAAATGAAATATTGTTTAGGCATCTCTATGTAGATTTTCGGGCATCTCGGGAAGTAATACTGTTACTATAACCAACTACTGTAGTTTTAGTTTTATAGCCTACTTCAGGATAAATGAATTTTGAAGCATTGAGAGGGTTTATGTGGATGATCTATCAACATGTAAGGTCATATGGCTTGTCTTAAAGTGTTTTGTTTTATCAGGGAAAGGTCCTTAATATAAATATTAGTTTTATGTTAGTTTGCTTGATAATGTCTGTTTTCCTTTCAGTGTGAAAAAAGGATAAAATTCTGAATTAGGATGAATAACGTCTTTAGAATGATTAACAAAACTATTGTTATTCAGATTATCCAACAAGGACAAGGGTGAACAATTATTTTTAATTAATAATAATGATTCTAAATTTACAATATAATAGTTTGTCTTTGAGGCTAATATGACGGAAGTCAAACTATTAGTGAACTTTATGAATTAAAATGCAAACAATGTGAATTCAAGTTAAAAGTGGATAGCCGTCTATATCTATAACTTCTCAAGAGTAATATGAAAAGAGTTTTTTTTTTTTTTAATTAAGAAACTATATCATACATTTTTTCCACTTTTTGAAATTTCTGTCAATGCTTAAAAAAAGGAAGTCAAACCGTTTTGTATTACTGATTCAAACAAAAGCATTTTTCCTTTTATTTTACATAAAGATGATAAAATCGAGATTATAAAAACATTAAGCCATGTTTGTTATAAATAAACTATAAATGGGGTTTTCATTACGTTTTGACTCACTTCCGGTTTAAGCCTCGCCCACATCCAGTTCTATTTGAATACAGCTGTAACAAACAGATAATTGCACTCAGTGTTATCAGTGTTTTAATGTACACTCAATTGATTTTCTAGAGGGAACTTCATAAAAGGTATGAAACTGTGAGACAGCTGTCCGCTCTGCTGTCCTTGGCTCTGGGGATGTGCAACCAAGGGGCTACTGACTGGTAACTGGCCAAGGTGTGCGAACACTGTAGTGTGTGTGTGTGTGTGTGACAAAATTTTACATTGTTCCAAAAAAGAAAGAAAAAAAAAAAAAAATGTAATCCCTTTGAACATTCTATTCATCAAAAAATCTAGAAGAAAATGTTTCCACAAAAATATTAATTTATTTGACAATTGTTTCGCGAGCACTGTAGTGTGTGTGTGTGTGTGTGTGTGTGTGTGTGTGTGTGTGTGTGTGTGTGTGTGTTTGCTACAGTGAAGCCCAATGGACTGGCAATCAGAAAGTTGTATTTTGTCTAGTGCCAAACTTATGTATGCCAGAAAGAAAATGGCAGAGAAGATATATCTCACTGTGTCTTCAAATGACTGTGTAATATCTATGAACGCCTTCCCATGGGTTTGAATAGAGCCAATAGGACACCTGCCTCAAATGCTTACCGAAATGGTGGGAATCCAAGAATGCACTTGAGTCCTCACTATTGAGCTAAACCATGTAGCTCGACTAAAAATACCTGAACCGAATGAGGTTCTGTTCCTTTTATGGTTCTCAAAGCATATTTTTCCACCGATGTGAACAGAACATACTACATCAGAGCTTATGTGCCAAATCAAATCCAACCATGCAGTGAGATGACAGAGAACAAATGACTCTCATGAGTCAGTTTTAGTGAATCAAAAGCATACTGCACAACTATTATTAAGGTCCAGCTCCCAAATGAAAGATTATGAGTCAGGTATTTTCTAATGAATCAAACATATACAGTGCAAACCTTGTACTCTGACTCACAAAAGAATTAAACATATGAGTTTGTTATTTTGTAGTGAATCAAAAACACTACCATTGTAGTCTGACTGTCGAACAAATGACTCCTATGAATAGTTTTTTAACCACATTTTTGTATATTAGCCTATTGTTGTTTAGCCCAATTACTGGATTTGCATTTATGGCACCTCTAAATTGCAACCATGCAAATCACTAAAAGGTCTATCTAAACAATTTAGTATTTAAGTTATTTTATCAATAGGCACTGGAATTGCCTTTATCTTCAAGTATTTCTTCAAATTATTAAAATAATCATTATCAAATAATCATTATCATTATCAAAAAAAATTGTATATCTTCTTTTGAATTGTACATATGAAGGAAAGTCATACAGGTTTGTAAAACACGAGAGGGAGTAATTGATGACAATTGTCATTTTTGGGTAAACTGTCCCTTTAATGGAACAGTTAAGCAACCAAATTCATTATTATTCCCCTCCAAATCTATTCCCCCTCTGGTTTGCATCTGTCACTCTGTGTCTCTCCCTTCCTCATTTGTTTTCTCTTTGTACCTCTTCCTTTCTCTTTATTCACATTCCCACACATAACAGCCTCTCAAAAGAAGAATCTCTGTTGACATTCATCACCCATTTACAAATTTGCAGGGGAATATCATAGCAATTTGCACCCATACGACTCCCCCTCACACTTACTTTTTTCCTCTTTTACCAGCTTCTCCTAGCAGGAAGTTTTAGTTCTCTTTCTCTCTCTTTCCAGGATGTCACGCAGAGGCCAGATATTTAAAGAGATGAGAGCTGCTTTCTGAAGTAGTGCTTGAGAGAGACGGCAACCTAATTCCACCCGCTAGATAAATGGGAGCTTTTAGTCTGCGTCCCCGTCAATCCGCAAGCTTTGAAGTGTGCCAACTTCACAAGAAAACGCAACAAAAAGATGGGGGGATGGCGGGTGAGGGAGTAAAGAATGAAGGTGTAAGGTGAAAGAGAGAAAGTTGATGTCTCTATTGAATATGGGAACACGTTCCGGCTACACGCCACCCTCTCTCAAGCGTCGAAAGAGAACAAACTGTGTGTCGGATTCGGAGCAAAGATATAATAAGGGAGACGGTTGAAAAATTCCCGTTCCACTGTCACTGGGAAATTAGAGAGCAGATGAAGCTGTAATTCTGATTAGGGCTTTTTCACGTTTCGACAGCTGTTTTTGCAGGCCGTGTGAGAGTTAGCCTACAGCACACTGACACACTCTCTGATCTGAGAAGGAACGTGAAGATTTCTACTAGTTAAACTGCTAAACCATGACATGCTTCAACCTTTGGACTATGAGCAGCCAAAGAGACACCCCAGGCCTCACAATGTATAAATCTGTAAATAAAAGCATGTATCCTTATGCATTCATGTGTATAAATGGAGCAGGTCACTATGGAAACTCGCTCTCACTCTGAACAACATGGCAGTTCTACATCCTCAATGCATAATGGTCTCACTTTCCATATCAGTACTGCACAAGTAAAAAATGTCCTGACTGACTGACTAATTTGACATTTGTTCAAAGCGGTGGCAGCTGAAGTAGCAGTACAAGAGATTAGTCTAAATCTACCCCGGTAATAGCAGTAGGATTTCTGTAAGGCAGGTATGTCCTGCTGAGCATTTGCATGCTCAGTGTTCCAAATAATTGCCCCTCTGGGACTGTTTTATGTCTGATTGTGAAAAATGTTCCCATTTCACAACAAAAGGAGCACAAGAGGGCTATTATCTGTTTCAGGTCCTGTCACTGATTTAAAATGAGGTTTAGTTTTTTGAGGTGCTTTTTACATAAAAAGGACATTTTATCCAAGTCGTGTTCTGAATTATAATTTTGGGAAAAATATTTTGTATTTATTTTTTATGTATAAAGTAAAAAGGTCTATAATACATGAAGATGTCATTTTGTACTATTCCCATTCATCTTAAAAGCAGTTTGCTGAGCATGACACTAAGACAAATGCCATTTTGGGGGTTCAGTTCAGAAGCCAGATTGTTTTGAGCCAATAACCTGAGCTGTAAATGCCATGTGAATATAATACCGTTCAAACGTCAGTAAGATGTTTTTAAGATGCATTAAATCAATCAAAAGTGACATTTTTAATGATACAAAAGATTTTTTTAAATATATTCAAAATGCATCGCTGTTTTCACAAAAAAACATTTTAAGCAACATAACTTTTTTTAACATTGATAATAATAAGAAATATTTATTAAGCACCAACTCAGCATATTCATATAATTTCTGAAGGATCATATGACCTGGAGACTGGAGTAATGAAAATTCAGCTTTGCCATCATACTGAACCCAAACTTTTGAACAGTACTTTACACATATTTCTAATAATTTAGGTTTAAAATATTACATTATATACTGTATGATCGGCTGGCCATTCGTTCCCTGCTCGAGATGGTGCGATGTGAAATTAATGCCTTTCATTAATTTCATGTGATCTGTAAATTCTATGTTATACTAGTGGCACCAAATGGAACTGCAAAAATAATGAAACAATAATTGTTCTCGAACAGGTTTCCTAAACACTCGTTTTGCTTGCTAAAAAAAGATTGACTGCACAAGCAAAAAGAGCAATATTTTGAGAGTGCTGCAGCGCTGCAGCATTTACACTTTTCAAGTCAACCTACGAATGGCTTACTTAAAGTTGTCTCCACACATTAAACTAGGATAGAAGGAATTTAAACTTCGAAAAAAAATGACATACTTCACTTAAGTGCCAGACTATGTTTAAGGCAAGATCTGGAAGTGAAAATCATCTATAATCAGAATGATCTGCGTCAGTCGGATGGGTGCGTGTCAGCTGGTGATAGTGTGCTCCCATCAGCCTGCAGAGGGATGCTGAGCGACAGTGAGGGGACTCAGGCAGGCAGCCTGGCCTAGAGGCAGACCCCAAAGCCATCTGATGATCAACCGACTGTGTGTGTTTAGCTACTGGGTGAGGCACTGTTCACCTTGCGGTCATGGTTTAAATCACTGCAGACTGGCAGCCCATTAGTGGTATTTATGTCTTAATATTTGTGTGCTGATTCAACACATTTGGTCTTATTCAATGACAATATGTACAATATACACTAGTATCCAAAAGTTTGGGGTTCGTAAGATTTTTAAAAAGAAATACTTTTATGAATCAAGGATGCATTAGAATGATTAAAAGTGGCAGTAAATACATTTATTAAATTTCTATTACAAATAAACACTGTCATTTTATTCAACAATACATCCTGCAAAAATGTGTCACACTTTCAACAAAAATTAAGCAGCGAAGCTGTTTTAAACTTTGAGAAGATGATGAAGAAGAAATGTTTCTTCATCACCAAAACAGCATATTAGAATGGTTTCTGAAGGATCACTGAAGACTGGAGTATTGGCTGATGAAAATGCAAGTTTGCCATCACAGGAATAAATTACTTTGTAAAAAATATATTAGCATAGAAAACAATCTTACCAATCCTAAACATTTGAGCAGTTGTGTACACACACAATATATTTAGATTTAATCATTTATTATTATATATTAATATAAAATACCATACACAAAAATATACAGTAAAACAGTAATTGTGAAATATTATTATAATTTAAAACAAATCTTTTCTATGTTAATATATTTTAAAAAGAAATGTATTTCTGTGATGGCAAAGCTGATTTTTTTAGCATCATTACTCCAGTCTTCAGGGTCACATGGTCCTTCTGAAATCATTCTAATATGCTGATTTTGCTGCTTGCGAAACATTTCTTATTATTATTGATTATTCAAAACTTTTGACCGTTAATGTATACATATTTATATTCTACACCTAAGAACAGAACAGTTTTTTTTAAATACCTGAACTTTAAACATTTCAGCTAAAAAAAGCATATAGACACTGAAATTATCTTATTGGAAGCTAAAATTTCAGCAGACATGTCTGTTCTCTGTTTGGCCAATTTTTTTTAGTTTAGAATGAACCAAAAGGTTAGAAGAGAAGATTATTTTCCACCCCTGGACAGTTTCCATAGAGGGATTATAATGATTTGTAAGGTCCAAACTTCTTCTGACCTGACCACAGACTCACCTACATATACATTTAAAGACAGAAAGGAGGGTCAAAACATTTGGCCATCCACACAATGACGCTCCTAGAGCAGACAGAGTCTGAATTTGGTCCAAGGGCCTCAAAAGAAGGAAAAGGAGGATTAAGCTGTTGGTAAAGTGGACTAATGCCAGTTCTCAGTATAAGGAAAAAGGAGTGTGAAAACTGGCAGAGAACGAATATGGTACGATTTTACTCTATTAGTTACAAGATTAAATATGTGAATGCTGGCCCATTTTTAATGTCCATACGTTAGGCAATAAAAGTGCATCTTGCAATGACTGCAACATGACAGGGAAGATATTTAAATGCTTAGTTCAAAACCAAATAAAGACAAAACAGCAGTACTCTAACAAAAATATCATTTGTAAAATTAGTTTACTTTGTTGTCTAATTAAATAATCTGCTTGGGTTGCATCCAAAGATGTCATTACAACCAAAAAATAAATAGCAGATTTGTCAAGCAAAGCTAGTACTAGTGCATATGAAGAGGCATACATGGCTAAAATTACATAGTCCATTTGTGCAGGCCATTCACATTTATTTCTGGATGGTTTGTTTTGTTTATCACACATGTAATTCTGACATTAATGCAAGTGGGGGAAATAGAATACACAAGAATAGCTTAATGGTTGGATTTCCATTGATACAGTCAAGCAGTTAAGAGATTGCTCCAGTGGTTTGTTTGGAATGCATTGCAGTGAATCTTTATACCTTTGTCTTTAAATGTGTGAATATGAATTATTGTGTGTCATCTTCAGTTGAGTGGCCAAGTGGGAATCCTTGACATAGAGGAGTCCTAGAACCTCAGCGGAGTTTGGCAAGGGGAAAATTATATACTTGAAATGTTCTGTAATAAAGTTAAGCCTGAGAAAGTGCTGTCTTGGGAGCACTAAAGTATACCTTCTGAACTTCTAAGCTGTCATTCCACTCTGAATAAGAAATAAGCCCCATTTTCCCAACTGAGTGTCCAGACAGTTAAACACTGACAGAGAAGTTGAAAGGAGGAGAGGGAAAATCAACAATGCTCTGCCTGTTCCATACAAATAACTTCAAAACAGAAGCTGTACAGCTCCAATGGACAGTGCTATTGTTTAATGCATGGATGCCCCTCCTGGTGCAAATGAAGTGAAATGCTTGCTGGATGTTTCTTTGATAGTGTGTGTGTGTGTGTGTGTGTGTGTACTTGTCTTTTCTGATTTACAGTTGAATCTTGGCCTTTGGAAAAACAAAATACTTGTGGTCTACCTACAACATTTAAGATCATTGTGCAACATATGCATTATTAATCAACTGATTAATTGATTGATTTTGTTTTCAAAACAGGATTATGAATATATTTATTTATTATTTTATTTCTTTATTTTCAATAGAGGGATTGTTTGTTTGTTTTCCATCACAGGATTATGTTTTGACATTATTTATTTTTTATTTTCTATAGAGAGATTATTTGTTTGTTTGTTTGTTTTCGAAGAGGGATTATTTATTTATTTTACTTTATTTTTATCGCACAGTAACATGGTAACAGTGTGCAATTTATTTTTTAAAACATTGCAAGTACAGAATGGCAATAATATAATAATGAATGGATGACTTGAATTCTTTTTTCTGGTTACACTATATCCTTGCAGTCATTTGGAAACATTTTCATTAAAAAATGCACTGTCTAGAAGATGCACATTCTTGTTTTCAAGAGCTGCCCTCGCAAAATAAATTGTATTTATTTTTCACCTATCAAAAATGTGATTAATAATATTTTGTAAATCACTTGAATCTAAAGCATTCAGAGTAATGTTATCACAATTTTAAAAAATGTGTTTGTTGCATGATGTTGCCCTTAAAATATATACAAATGTCCTTGCAAATATTATTATTTTTTCCATAAGTTATTTACTTGTTGGCAATGAGGTCCACTTTCTGCAATAGCATTTAATACAAAATAAAAAAAAGTAAGATAATTTTCAATGGTAACCAGAGTATTTGCTCCTAAAGGGGGAAATTCATTGCTGGCAGCATGAGCTTTTAAATAAAACTTGAAACATGAAAAAAAAAATGTTTGAAATCTGTGCTACACAAAAAAGGGTAACAATAAATTATGCATAATATGCAAGTGACCCTAAGCCAAACCCTATTCCTAACCCTAACCAGAATCACAAAATTACCTTATATATCCTAACCCTACAGTAAGTACATGTAGTTAATTAATATTACTCAGTACTTAAATGTATAATTACACTTTAATTATAATTAAAGTGTCATCAAAAAGAGGGCTGTGGAATTTCCTTTTGCCAAAAACTTCAACACCTATGCACTTTTGATTTTGGTGATGCCTCTCTGTCAACCTGACTGTCTGTGGGCAAGAATATAAAAATGTAGAAGCTTGTATTGTACCAAAGCCCTGGATCTGTCAAAAGTCCACTATATCATTCGGTAGACTTTTGCTGGCAAATAAACGGGGATATATGGGTGCAGATACAGTAACATGGAGAAAGAGTGCACATTGTTAATTTACATAAACTACTGACGGTTTTTCATTGATTGCTTAAATTGGCTGTGTTTATTTAATGCAGTTTTTATAGCATGAAAAGCTAAAGATGTCTATGATCAGATACAACTGGTGTTTGTGATGTCAAGACCATCATGAGCTAGTCTGATTCACTGATCTCATCTAACGTTTAATTGGGGAAGTCGTGGCCTAATGGTTAGAGAGTCGGACTCATAACCCAAAGGTTGTGGGTTCGAGTCTCGTACCGGCAGGGATTGTAGGTGGGGGGAGTGAATGTACAGCGCTCTCTCCCACCTTCAATACCACGACTGAGGTGCCCTTGAGCAAGGCACCGAACCCCCAATTGCTCCCCGGGTGCCGCAGCATAAAATGGCTGCCCACTGCTCCGGGTGTGTGTTCACGGTGTGTGTGTGTTCACTGCTGTGTGTGTGCACTTTGGATGGGTAAATGCAGAGCACTAATTCCGAGTATGGGTCACCATACTTGGCCACATGTCACGTCACTTTATGTCACGTCACATTATAACAATACAAAGCTAGTTGAAAATCAGTGAACTTATCCTTTAAACCCTGAAGGTAAAAGCATCATGTTTATAAGCAACAGCAATACAGCCAGCACCTCTTTACATTGTACTCAAGCTGAACAAACATGTCAGGCTGTGCTTCCCTGATTCTGAAGGACAGACCTTGCAACTCCCGACAGGGAGCGAATTATTAATCAGGCTGTACCTTTGCCAATGCCTTTTGATACCTGGCAGTATGGAATTAGATTGAATGCCTTAAAATTCCAGTCAGTCAGACAGACAGCTTAGCAACTTGATTTTCTCTCTCACTGACTCTTTCTGTCTCCTCAATTCAGATGTAGTCTACGGGGACAATGAATGGGTTCAATACAGCTAATGAAATAATTTCGCTTCAGTCAATTGTACACTCTCTTTGCTCGACTAATTATTCTCCTGGTGGATCAGTGTGAGGAGCTGTGAACCCAATCTCACTTCAGCCTCAGTGCTCCAAATGTCTATGTGATAAGCGCTTTGCTTATGCAAAGTGTTTTTGTGCTTAATGCTAGAATATCTTTTCAGACGAGAAAAAAGAGGGAAAATCTCACTGAGTGATAACATTTCAACAATATATTATACATACATAGGAGTACCACTTCATTCTGCATGACCAAATGCATCTTTACCTTTGTATAGAGAGTTGTTATTATTAATAGTAGTAGTAGTAGTGGTAGTAGTAGTAGTAGTAGAAGTAGTATCTTGCCTGCGGCACCAGATGAGCCATATAAGGTCATTTTGTGAATCTGGGTCCCTAATGGTTCCATTAAGATTTTTATTTTTTTATGGGTGTTTATACAGACAGTAGTGCAATACTACTGACAAAGTGCATAATGTGTATCTTTAACTTGACAGACTATAAACAGACAGACAGCAACTATATTGATAAGTCTCAAAGTTAAGCCACCTTTTCACTATCTTTGGCAAATGACAGACCGGACATCATACATTTCCAATGGAGAGTAGCACAGAGCTGCATGGAATTCTGATCGTATGTGTATGTACAAATTACTGATCCAATCTGAGCTTCAGAAATGTTTTAATATATGAACTTTTGTGGTTAGGCCATATATGCAACCGGCGACCGGCGACCGCCAGACCAGATGATGTATTACAAATCAAAACTATGAAAAATGTACTATACTGTCTGTACTGTAAAGAAAATGACCGGTTATGAATAACAATGTCCGAAATAATTATTTTATATTGTTATTAATTATTAGAATATATTTTTATATAAAATAATACACTGAATAGCCCTAGAAAAACTGGTGTTTGGCCATATTGGCAGCCATTTATTTTATACATTCATTACTCATTCATTTTACCATGGTGAAGGGTAACGGCCAATTGAAAGTTCTGTGTGACTGCCGTTAGGGGGCAAATCGCATATGAAGTGCAAAAGTATAGCTTTAGCGTAGAGTGTTATGTTTTTGACCTACTAAAAAAGAACCAATTCTTGAGAACCATTCGTTTGTTTAGGAATTGGACCACACTGGTTGTGCTGTATGTTTTTGATTCACTAAAAAGAATTGGGGCTGTATTTCACAATGTTACGGCAGGAAATGCTGTAAGTGTATCTTAGTATGGTGTTCTGATTGAATGCACTTGTGAGAACCAAGAAACACTTTTTGATAACGCTATTTTTTTTTATAAAAATTGAAACAGTAACCAAGCCTAATGACACGCTGGTCACACCACTCATTGAACTTTCAGTGAACTTTACATTGAAACTGTACAATTCAACACATTCCTATTCAGTTTGCCTGCTGAAATATGATATGCTCCATTTGATTTGCTAGTAATTTACAGCATTCAGTGGTTTACCTGCCAAAAACCTCCCATTTATAACACAAATCCACTTTAAATATCCAGAGAATGGCTGCCATCTGGAGAGCACTCTTTGTGTGTTAGTCTTTTCCGTTATTACTGATAGAAAGTCTCAGAATAGCAGTTGGAGTGGTGCTCTGTTCTTAATCACTTCCGCTCCCCAAAAGCTTCTCTGAGAGCGATAGGAGGGCTGGAGATGACGTGAGATCTGAAGGGGGCAAGTGAGTGAGTGATTTCTGCTTGTTTTTGTACAAAATATATTTGTGTTAGGTTAGAGTACAGAAAAGACACAATATTTGTAATAAATACAAGATGAGTGTGCTGCTTAATGAGGAATGTTATTTTTGTGAGCGTGACCTGAATGGCTGGTGCTTGTTTGGTGAAAAAATGAAAATATGAGGTAATTTAATCAGGCAGGCTACAAGCAGGTCAATCTTTTCATTTAGTCAGCATTTTTTAGGCGGAAAACTAATGGCGCTAATTAAGGACAAATGTCTAAGTACTGCATATAACACATAAGTTGGCACCCAGGATGCCTTTGCGACAATGTTCTCTTCATGAAAATGCCAGAAATCAATAGATCTGCCCAACCCACTCAGTAATGTGAAAATCATATTTCCCCTCTAACTAGACAATCAAGAGTGGACATGTTCATAATTGAAACACTGGAAAGGTGTTATTGAGGGGGAAAGCATATCAGCAGAAAGACCCTTGAGCATAACACCGTCATAATTGAAACACTGGAAAGGTGTTATTGAGGGGGAAAGCATACCAGCAGAAAGACCCTTGAGCATAACACCTTATCTCCTGAGATAATGAGGGGGGAGGGGGATTATGCTATTTTCTTTCTGCTCCCCAACTGGGTCAGATGCATGTTAAAATGATTCAGAGCTGAAATGAAGCTGTGGTAAGCCTGGCATCCGTTTAGAAGCACTTAAAACGAGTGTGTTAATTTAAACCATGATATTTTTGCTTTTAATCTGGGAAACAGCATTTTGGCAGCACTCTCTATGACCCCAGCCTTGAAGCTACTGAGATTATTGCTTAGGAAATGAAGATTGTAACACTTGCGGTACAAATGTACAGTACTGTTTTAAAGGCTTTTATAAAGTATACTTTTGAGGTAAGTTAAAACAACACTTTGTGTGATAATTACGGTTATCTAAACACAATATATGGCTTTAATTAAATGTTTTTCCAGATAAACACACGGTACAGATAAGCATGATAAGCTTGATGTGTGGGTTGTAAACATAACCAAATTTAATTATTCATAAAGAGTTGTTTCGGAAGACAAATTTCACACCTATATCTTCTTACATCCACGTTCTGGAGTTTAAGACTGGAGTGTAATCACCATCAACAGCCCGTATTCTCTTTTCCATTCCCCTCTTCTGTTGGGCGACTGTCTCTATAATTATACTTATCATTTTGTTTTTCCTCTAATGAAGACCTTTCATCTCCAAAGCGTAAAAATCAGTAGATATAAAGGCGTCTCAGACAGTACCCCATGGCTCGTCTGACGGAAGTCTTTGAACACACGCAAAGGGAAATGCGACAGATTACTGCCAATGGCAGCACCAAATCAGTTCTCATGCATTTCAAATTAACAAACAACACACATTTTACATAACATGCCAGAGTTCATCCAGAGGTCAAGTAAATGTTTGTTTTCTATTTCTGATAGAAGGACACTTAGAGATAACTTTAAATATATAGAGGGTATGTGGTCTCATATAAGTACTATAAAATAATACAATTTAATAAATATAAATTATACATGATGGTTCAAAGACAAACAGGGCTTTTCAAGCATCGAAACACTAACAGTTTAAAAGTATAATACAGCATTAAATTTTGACTTTAAATACAACTTCATTTAAAAAAATTTGAATGTGTCCTATTTATTTATTTATTTTCCCTGAGCAAAAAAAAAAAAGACTATCATACATTTTTTACCATGATTTATAGAGGGGATCCACTAAAATGTAATTCAGTGTAACAATAGTTCATATACCAAAAAAATCTTGTCAGGCATATTTAGAACAAGAGTCATTAGATTTCATTGAAAGACTCTATTTAAGGATCACAGCAGACCCCCAAAACTAATTAACTGTCATTTAAATCTTTACCAATCTTTTCCACTTTCCTTCTAGGCTTTACACATTTATCCCAAATAAATGTGTATAAATATAATGTAATTTAGCATGATCACTTTCTCCTTTATATATTTTAATAAGTACTGGTCAGAATAAGTATGTTTTTTTTTTTTCATTTTTACATAAATATATCCGTTACATTGAATGATGATGGGACATTATTTCACTTGTATTTTGACATTTTATTTTCACAAAAGTTATTTGAAACATTAAAGACGACACTTTACTTGCATATGCTTTCTATGTATATAAAATAACTTTTGTAAATGTATTTCAATGCAGGAACCAAAATGGAATGTCTCATCATTGCTCTATATTTGCATAACTAGTATGCAATTTTTATGCATAACTAACACGCATTGCTATGATGCATAATCTATATTGGTGGTAAAAAAAAGAACAGGAGAGTGATTCTTTTTTTTTTCATTTTACCACCAACATATAGGGGATCTGTTGTTGTGATTATATCAGCTTCATTGGGTCAGGACAGAACACCTTGGTCAGGACAAAAGTCTTGAAAGAGATTACAACTGAAAGAAGGGAGATTTTAATCAACTATGTCCCCTGAGCTCACATTTATCAGCTCTTGAAGTCTTTGTTTTGTGAGCCAGTGGAACTACATGAATCAGTGCTAAGCTGTGACACTTCTGCCCTCAGTCAACTTTTATTGTGCCCCATAAGTCAGCATGTTTGTCTGTGATCCTTAGTCTCCATCAGCTGGATTTTAAATATGAATCACTTTTAATGCTCTAACTTTAAATAACTTTCTTCATCTTCTCCAGCAATTATCTATAGAGAATGGGACTTATTTTCAATTTAGACATCAAACACTTCTTTAGTACACTGTTCTTTGTGAGGACACAAAAAATAAATTTAAATCTTGCTTTGGATGTGTGACTTCAACTTTGATGTATACACTGTGATTAAAGCAAGAATAGGTTTAGCAGCCTGGAGGAGGAAGTAAAAAGAGCTTTCTGTTTAAATAAGTATGCACATTTTTCAGTGAGTCATAATTGCAAATTAGTCTAATAATGGATAGAATAACAGCAAATGAGCTTCTGGCTATATGAAATTCTCTTCAGCAAAATTTCATACACTGAAGGCTGTTGGGGTTCACAGCATATTTTATTAATTGGATATGGCATGTAAAGCTGCATATTCCAAAGTTCGTGTGCATGAATTAAGATTGCAAAAAAATTTCTGTTTACCTTTAATTCAGTTTCTCTTTCTTACATAAACATGAATCTGAGGCTACGTCCACACGAAGCCAGAGCTTTCCCTATCCGATCTTTTTTTTCACCTCGTCTCAAGAAATATCTGCGTCCACACGAAACCTCGAAACCGACACAAAACGATGTAGCATACATGCCAGACCAGTATGTGGTGCTGTAATTCTGCCACAGAGATACACTAAAAATGGAGAAGAAGACTTGGACTATGCGCATAAACCTTGCGCGTGGTATACAAACGAACATGGAACAATGCATTTAATTAATCTGTGTTAATGTTAATTAATAATAAAAAAGACAATCTTTCGGTGTTTGTTCATGTTTTTTGTTGCTGTTACGTGATGTAGCGGTGTCTGACTAGGGGCGAGACGTGGGCTGATGACGTCATCGTTTCAGAAAATATAGGGATTCGCTGTCCACACGAAAACGCAAGGATTTCAGATTTATCCACTCTGGGACCCAGTTTCAAAAAATATCGGTTTCACTCTCCCAAAACACCGGATCCATCTGGACGAAACGCCTATACCATACAAAATTTATGCATATACAGCTAAACGCATCTCCGTGTGGACGGGGCCTCAATATTAGTAAAGCAATCTGTTGTAACAAAGAAATCTTGAGAAGAAGCACATAGCTCTTATAAAGTACAGAACAAGCGCTTCACACAGAGATTCATTTTTCATACTTTAATGAGCATGAAACTGCACACACTACTTATAAACATCATGAACACTGCTCATAGTCACAAAGTATATAAGATAATATTGTGAGAATTATTCCAAAAAAAACCCAACTGTGTTCTTGAGTTGCATGTCTTTTGATCAGTTGGCAAAATATGTCCGCAACAGTGCATTCAACAATCTGTTTGATTTAAAAATGCTGATAGATTCACAAACAGGTTTATTCATGATATCTCAATATGTTGGTTTAGAATTTGTAAGGACACAACAAAATTTGTGCGTATTGTTGATTAAAAGATTAGTCTACATCTGTTTGCTGATGGCTGCAGGCGTCAAATGAAGATGCTCTAATTTGCAAATTAAGATATATGAAAATATCTCTGACAGTCCAATCAGTGGCTTGCTTTGGCAGTGGAGCAAAAGCAACGAAAGAAAGTTTGGCAGGAGGAGCAATCCTCAGAGGAACAACCATAATCTCTTTTTCTGCCTCCCAGCCTCTGAAAGATGGCTAAATAAATATGACATCAGTAAGAGAGAAAGTGAGAGAGAAGGGAAAAAAAATATTTTTCTCCACTATATGCATTGCACATTTCATTGAAATAGCAAACGCTACGCAGATATTATGCAGGAATTGTTTTGTATAGGTTCTTACATTCTATAACCCATCCGCCTCCTGTATGTGAGAATAGAGCCAACACAACAAAATCAGTTAACACTGAAATCAGGTTTCTCGTCAATGTGTGTGTTTGCAAGAGGGGATTAGCTGATGACTTGCATGAGTGCTGTTTCCCTCCCGAATCTCTCAGCTCACAGTGGCCACGACATGCAGTCAGCTGGTGACAGACACAAGAACAGATGGCAGTAAACTGCAGTTAAAGAAAGTTCACTCGCTTCTGCCACATTTGCCCATGCAGTTAATTTTCAGTATTAAAAAACTATGATCATATTTCAAAGAACACTAGATAGAAAGATAGATAGATAGATAGATAGATAGATAGATAGATAGATAGATAGATAGATAGATAGATAGAGAACATTAGAACGATATAACAACATGGAATGATAGATAGATAAAGACAGAGACAGACAGACAGACAGACAGAGAGAGAGATAGATAGATATATAGATAGATAGATAGATAGATAGATAGATAGATAGATAGATAGATAAACTCGTCACTTTAAGGATGGTGTATTAAGGATAAATGTTGGTTTTATGTTGTAGTTTGGGGTGTTTTTTGTTTTGAATGATTCTTTGTAAAGGGATTAAAGGATTAAAGCAGCACTGACAGACCTCTCCAGGACAAGCACAGGTCAGAAGTTCAGTGCTGCCCAGGGGTGTGAGGTTTATACACAGCCAGGCCCAAAACAGGGCTATGATGGGCTGCCAGGGGTGGCCGCCTGGTCTTCCTCACTGCCAGAGACAGCACTCACTGCATAGCAGGAGATTAAGACATCCTGCTGTCTGTCGATAATGGCAGAGGATACTGGTTATGATGCGGGGGCCAAATGTGAACACGTCATCATTGGAGATGCATAAGTTTAGCATGCAGCCTCAGTGTGAACACCATCTGCAGAAGACCGCCCAGGACAGGACAGGACATGAGACATCTGCAGTCATGACCTCATACACTGATACACCAAACTGCTGTTTAAGACTAAACACCTTCTTCAAATTCAGCCACTGGAATAACTGCAGGTTTGAGGTAACTCTGGTACACAATTTAGCTGCTCTAAACGATGACAACATCATTTCTAAAGTTCCCAAGTTGACGTGTCTGTTCTATCATTTGTTGGACCTGCTACAGCACTCCAGTGCCTCCTGTCAGTGTCATGTCTGTCAGCGTCCATCTCTCTCCTCTGTCTTTTTTCTGCTCTCGTTTCCTGTCATATGATGACCTGCTAGGCCACACAGAGTGTCATTGAGACAGATAGCATGGTATCATTTCACAGACATCTGTTATTTTTCTTGTAAATGCAAGTAAAACAATATTTATAAACATTTTAATGCAACGGGCATTTTTCATGCTTTGAAAATCTGAATTACTGTACAAGTATTATATGTGAGCTATTTAGAACAGATTTGCATTTATGTATCTGCAGAGAAGTAGAGATTATTAGAGATAACATTAGGACAATCCTAATGTTGTAAATCATTTTATATTTTTAATTTATTCAAATTTCTTTACTACTGCTATTCATATCAAATTTGAAATGTAACCATTTAAACACTATTACCTAATGTAATACAATAAATATATACAGAACTGTTCAAAAGTTTGGGTTCAGTAAGATGTTTTAATAAAAATTAATTATTTTATTCAGCAAGGATGCAATAAATTTATCAAAAAAGACAGTGAAGACATGTAGAAGGTTACAAAAGATTTATACTTCTGAACTTTCTATTCATCAAAGAATCTTGATCATGGTTTACACAAAAATATTAAACTGCACAACTGTTTAACATTGATAATAATAATAAAAAAATGTTTCTTGAGCACCAAATCAGCATATTAGAATGATAGCTGAAGGATCATGTGACACTGAAGACTGGAGTAATGACTGCTGCCATCAAAAGAATAGAATACATTTTAAAATATATTAAAACAGGAAAACTGTTATTTTGAATTTGCAATAATAATAATAATTCACAATTTCAGAATTTTACTATATTATTGATTAAATAAATGCAGCCTTCATAAGACTTTTAGAAACATAAAAAAAACTTACCAACCCCAGATTTTTGAACAATAGTGTTGTATAATTATAAATATCATGTTATTTTTAGTTCACTTTTTGTACATTTTTCAAACAAGACTTCTCTCACATTCTGACCCATTATTTCTCAACAGTGAGGTACTAGCATTGCTATATTCGAAATCAAGTTGCTTTTCAATAACAAAGTTATTTATAGAGCTAATAGCAATGTACGAGCAGAGCTGTTGTTGTCTGTGAAATAATCAGAACTTATTACTTTTGGACGTACAGCAATTCTGAAGGCCTACTGTACATATATCTTCTGCTAATGTGCAACATTTATCAGAGATTTGGGTGCCATTATGAGTAATTTTAATGCCAGCCTATTATTGTGATGTCATCAACTTCAGATGGACCTGCTTATAAATAGTGCATTAAAGACAAAAAGTGTGATTTTTAGTTTTACATATCAGTCAGACAGCCTCGTCCTGACTATATGGGTGGTTCCTGGCCAGAATAAGCTGCAAAGCAGATTTTATATTGATAGTCAAAAGTCTGCCGCTAATGATCTAAGAGGTCTATTGGGTTTATATCCAATAAGCTTATCCGCATTGTTGTTATTATTTGGCCTAGTGGGAACAGATTGAACAGGAGATATGCAGGGATTGAACCCTGGGGGATTCCACAATAATGTCTAAATAATGCAGAAGAGCCATTTCACGCCTCATGAGGGATATAACAATAACTCGACCGAATTAGATGTTTAGGAGGCCATGACCTAATGAAAGTCATTGAAAACTATATCAAGAGCAGCTATGGGTAATGCCAGACTGTATTATATTCACATATAATCAAAGACAAGCTATGGTGCCAGCTGACAATACTCAACTTGACAAGGTGGAATTGCTCATGCTATGCTCTACAGCATCTGACCTCCATGCTGGCGAGACAAGGAGAGCTACATGACACCTGTGAACTGCTCCAGGTGGCTGGACTCAAAGCCACAGAATTCACCTTTGTTCAACAGTATGTTAAGGTAAATGTATGTCACACACCTGTCAAAGCATCACTGCCAACTATCTCAGCTCTTTTTGAGAATGACTCACCAACTAGAAGCTTCTTGTTAGTGGAGTGATGGAACGTCCACGTGGTCAATGAAGAACTACACTCTGATTTTTACTATTTTGTAAGGTTATTTGTGGTAAAATATGTTCTGTTGTTGTCTTTTTATAGCTGTTTTTTTTTTTTTTTTTTTTTAAAGTTCTTCCTCTGTGCAAGTGTGTATAAGATCATCAGCATGTTTGCAACAGTTCAATAAACAATAAATTAATATTGAGTAACTTACATTTTAGATATTATCAGTTGTCTGTTTTGCTCCACCAACAGAAATACTTAAATAGACCACTTTGCGAGCAACACAACAGTGGCGTGTCTGAATGAACCAGTGTTTTTGAACGAATCGTTTTAGAGAATGATTCAATAACTCACTTATAAAGACACTCAGTGGCTAAATAATAGGAATTTCGATTGTGTTATTTTGAATATTGAAAGAGCATATTACTATTTCTCCTATGTCAAGTCAAGTCAAGTCACCTTTATTTATATAGCGCTATTTAGATCACTTTTATAATACATATAAATATATAAGAGCTGTCTGGGGTGTCTCGATAAAAACTACTGTCACAGCTAATCTGGGTGCTGGGTGGCAATCATTGCTTGCGGTACTCATTGTTATTTGTTCAAATAATATAATAATAGTTATAAATATAATAACACTAATTTTAACATTATTTATAATGACAGAAAGGCTGAAATAACAGAAAGCAATTTACATTAGTATTTATCCATTCATTTGATACCTTGATAATAACAATAAGGTTCATTTGTTGACATGAACTAACAATGAAAAATACTAAAGCATTTATTAGTTTCGTTCATGCTAATTTCAACATTTACTTATACATTAATAAAATGAAAAGTTGTATGTGTTCTTATTATTTAATGGAACTGAGCAAGCATGAACTAACAATTAATAGTTAACAAACATTAAGAATGACTATCTATCTATCTATCTATCTATCTGTCTATCTATCTAAAGATCTAATGGGTCCTTATTGTAAAGTGTTTTATCTCATACAGCAGAATGCCAGAACTAGCTGTCACAATTTTTACTGCAAAAAGGTATATATACTTGTACATAAACAAGAAAAAAAAATCATAGCATGCACAAAAATGTCTCGTCTACAAACTGAATATTAAATCTGTCATAACCATATAACCAGATAACCATAGCTAAAGAAAACGAACTCAAAAGCTCACAGTTACTGAGTTAAAATCCTTGTGACAGCTTCTCCTTGTGACAACCTGCCCCAGTTTTTGAAAGTTTTTCCAAAAGGACTTAAGTTTACAGTACATCAGTGACTACAGGAGCAAGTGCTCATGTGATATTAAGATCAACCGCATGTTTGCAACAGTTCAATAAACAAGAAATTATTATTGATTAACTTCAATTTGAGATATTATTAGTTGTCTGTTTTACTCCGTCAACGAAAATACCTCCAAACAAGTTTTTGAACGAATCGTTTTAGACAATGATTCAATAACTCACTTATAAAGACACTCAGTGGCTAAATAATAGAATCGAAAATAAAAATCTAAATAGTATATTAATATTTCTCCCATGTATTTATATGGCACAAGTAGGAAGAGTAGTATACTAGTATGCTGTCCCAAAAATAGTGGCACTTGTTCCTTTTTGAACAAACCGGTTGAATGAATCACTCAATGACTCACTAATAGAGACTTGTCGCTTATTGCCACCTACTGGCACATCAGATAGGAGGACCAAAACTAAAACTTGTATAATATATTTCTGTGTAATAAATTATTATTTGCTTGATATTAACCGGAGATATTTAGTTTTTAACAAATAGGTCTCAAATCTATTTTTGTCAACTGGTAAAAAAACAGTTTCTTCCATATTATAAAATCATAAAAGCTAGTGTAGGTAGTATAGATTTTCTGTGAAATCTAGCTTTCATTTAGGGTACTTTCGTCACTGGTTTGAGTAGCTTGGCCAGCACTGTCACTAAGCTCTTAACTGCTTATGAATTGCTTAACTACTTAGGTACTGAGTGAGGATTAGAGATAGTGGTATGGGGTTCGAGTCTGATCCCAGTGCAGGCTTTATGTGGTTCTGCTGAGATAACAAAAAGGTGCTTTTGGGCCTATCAAAAGCAGACTGAATCTCCTTACCATTCCTCACAGCCAGAGAGGTTATTGAGTTAAGTAGCTGTTTTGACTCGAGAGGGAAGACAGTTAAACCTCTGAAAAACAGAAGTCACCTGCTGGCCAGCGCAACCCCAGGGCAAGCTCGGGTAGACTTTTTAAACTCCAACAGCCAATGAGGAGATGCCTTCATAGGGTGAATCCAAACAATGTGTCACAGGGATCAAGCATATAATGTTAACGCTCTAAAGCAAATTGTTAGCGGTGCTGTATTTTATTATGTACCCACTGTTACCTCACGCTGAGCTCAAGCACTCACTTAATCTACCCATAAACGCAAGAGGTGTGTCCTGAGCTTCACATGTAGGGAGAATTAGAGCCTGTCCTATGGTTCCACAGTGTGTGAGAAAGATGCTCTGATGCTTATCAAGGAGATGCTTCAGCAGATTAGCATCTGAATCTATAGGGATGGAGCATGTGGACGGCAGTTTCTCTCTTTGTCTGCTTATACAGACTCAAACTAATCAGTAAACATGATTTGGATGTAATATTACCATGATTTTGTATGCTTACATGATTCATGCCAAAAACAAGGACGAAATGCTAGTTGACTAAGAAACATACTCAATTCAAACAAGTCTTGGTCAAGGTGGTCTTATTAGACCCCAATTTCTCTCTCTCTCTCTTTAAACTTTAGAATGGTATAAAACATTTTTTTACTGGAAAACAAAGCAAAAATACTCTAACTCTCCAGTGTTAAATTCTAACATTCTGACTGCCATGTAGATAGTGGCACCTCACTCCTTGTGCTTGGCGGCTCACAGAAAATGCCTTTTATTTGTTAACAGATCAGCTACAAGAACTAAACTGTGTAGCATCTGATTAGCACTAGCAGCCCAGCATGCGCTCAAGAGGGTCGTATCATGTAATGCAATCAAGAAGCTTTCACTGTCAATCTGTTTGATTTAGATCACTTTTATAATACATATAAATATATAAGAGCTGTCTGGGGTGTCTCGATAAAAACTACTGTCACAGCTAATCTGGGTGCTGGGTGGCAATCATTGCTTGCGGTACTCATTGTTATTTGTTCAAATAATATAATAATAGTTATAAATATAATAACACTAATTTTAACATTATTTATAATGACAGAAAGGCTGAAATAACAGAAAGCAATTTACATTAGTATTTATCCATTCATTTGATACCTTGATAATAACAATAAGGTTCATTTGTTGACATGAACTAACAATGAAAAATACTAAAGCATTTATTAGTTTCGTTCATGCTAATTTCAACATTTACTTATACATTAATAAAATGAAAAGTTGTATGTGTTCTTATTATTTAATGGAACTGAGCAAGCATGAACTAACAATTAATAGTTAACAAACATTAAGAATGACTATCTATCTATCTATCTATCTATCTATCTGTCTATCTATCTAAAGATCTAATGGGTCCTTATTGTAAAGTGTTTTATCTCATACAGCAGAATGCCAGAACTAGCTGTCACAATTTTTACTGCAAAAAGGACTGGTTCCTGTAGTCTTGTCCCGGTGGCCTTCTAGGAGACAAGGTCTTTACTGGGGATCTGTCTCTGGGGCTCATCTAGTTGTCCTGACCTCCACTGACATTCAGGGCTGTAGATGTATTTATGTATCTATGTATTTATATGTCGCAAATAGGAAGAGTAGTATACTAGTATGCAATCCCAAAATTAGTGACTCACTTGTTTAGTTCCTTTTTAAACTAATCGGTTGAATGAATCGCTGGATGACTCACTCGACTTGTCACTTATTGCCACCTACTGGTGCATCAGATAGGAGGACCAGAACACTTGTATAATGTGATGAATTTATCCCTTTTTTTTTGGTCAACTGGTAAAAATGCTGTTTCTTCCATATCATAAAATCATAAAGTAGCTTTTCTGTGAAATTTAGCTTTTAAAGCCTATAGGTAGCCTACTTTTGTAACTTGGTTAGAGTAGCTCAACCAGCACTGCCACTATAAGCTCTTAACTGATCATCAATTGCATCAATTGAATTTACCTACTTCGGTACAGACTGAGGATTAGAGGTATGGGGTTCGAGTCTGATCCCAGAGCAGGCTTTACATGGTTCACTGAGATAACAAAAAGGTGCTTTTGAGCTTATTGACGTGGACATCATCATTGCAATTCTGATAGATTTTTCCATTTGAGGCATCATTGATTAAATCTCATAGCAACTTTTCAATAATCCACTGTTTGACCTCTTACAACGAAACATTGTGGTTAATATTGTGAATGATTCTGCAGAATGCTTTTGTTTTATCTTGGAAGAAGAACACATTGTTTAGTTGGAATTTAGCCTGAATTCATGTCATAGAAAATTAGAAAACAGGTGAAGAGTTGGATTATGTCACCCTGGACTTCCCATGTCAAATTAAGTTTCCTGGAAGGCAAGAATATTGTTAAGATGATGTAATACTTTAAAACACGACCATGACAGAAAAATATTTTCTTTAAACTAATATAACATAAATCCCCAGATCAAATCACCTCAGCCAAGCTAATACTCTAGAGAGATGCAATTACGTCATGGCTCAAACACAATTTTACTTAAAATACTTTAAGATTTCATTTGTCACATTCAGGCTCAAACAATAAGAAATGCAGCTTTGCTAAGCCTGCTTTTGAGCCTATCAAAAGCAGACTGAATATCCTTACCATTTCTCATTGCCAGAGAGGTTATTGAGTTAAGTAGCTGTTTTGACTCGAGAGGGAAGACAGTTAAACCTCTGAAAAACAGAAGTCACCTGCTGGCCAGCGCAACCCCAGGGCAAGCTCGGGTAGACTTTTTAAACTCCAACAGCCAATGAGGAGATGCCTTCATAGGGTGAATCCAAACAATGTGTCACAGGGATCAAGCATATAATGTTAACGCTCTAAAGCAAATTGTTAGCGGTGCTGTATTTTATTATGTACCCACTGTTACCTCACGCTGAGCTCAAGCACTCACTTAATCTACCCATAAACGCAAGAGGTGTGTCCTGAGCTTCACATGTAGGGAGAATTAGAGCCTGTCCTATGGTTCCACAGTGTGTGAGAAAGATGCTCTGATGCTTATCAAGGAGATGCTTCAGCAGATTAGCATCTGAATCTATAGGGATGGAGCATGTGGACGGCAGTTTCTCTCTTTGTCTGCTTATACAGACTCAAACTAATCAGTAAACATGATTTGGATGTAATATTACCATGATTTTGTATGCTTACATGATTCATGCCAAAAACAAGGACGAAATGCTAGTTGACTAAGAAACATACTCAATTCAAACAAGTCTTGGTCAAGGTGGTCTTATTAGACCCCAATTTCTCTCTCTCTCTCTTTAAACTTTAGAATGGTATAAAACATTTTTTTACTGGAAAACAAAGCAAAAATACTCTAACTCTCCAGTGTTAAATTCTAACATTCTGACTGCCATGTAGATAGTGGCACCTCACTCCTTGTGCTTGGCGGCTCACAGAAAATGCCTTTTATTTGTTAACAGATCAGCTACAAGAACTAAACTGTGTAGCATCTGATTAGCACTAGCAGCCCAGCATGCGCTCAAGAGGGTCGTATCATGTAATGCAATCAAGAAGCTTTCACTGTCAATCTGTTTGATTTAGATCACTTTTATAATACATATAAATATATAAGAGCTGTCTGGGGTGTCTCGATAAAAACTACTGTCACAGCTAATCTGGGTGCTGGGTGGCAATCATTGCTTGCGGTACTCATTGTTATTTGTTCAAATAATATAATAATAGTTATAAATATAATAACACTAATTTTAACATTATTTATAATGACAGAAAGGCTGAAATAACAGAAAGCAATTTACATTAGTATTTATCCATTCATTTGATACCTTGATAATAACAATAAGGTTCATTTGTTGACATGAACTAACAATGAAAAATACTAAAGCATTTATTAGTTTCGTTCATGCTAATTTCAACATTTACTTATACATTAATAAAATGAAAAGTTGTATGTGTTCTTATTATTTAATGGAACTGAGCAAGCATGAACTAACAATTAATAGTTAACAAACATTAAGAATGACTATCTATCTATCTATCTATCTATCT
>NW_015539816.1:364758-367615 GCF_001515605.1 Sinocyclocheilus anshuiensis | reverse complement strand
CCAGATAACCATAGCTAAAGAAAACGAACTCAAAAGCTCACAGTTACTGAGTTAAAATCCTTGTGACAGCTTCTCCTTGTGACAACCTGCCCCAGTCTCCCCTATATTGACTTTAACAACCAGTGCTGTCATACACCATGTTATACAGCCCTCTAGCTGATAAAAGTGAATCTGATTAATTAGCTTGTCTCTAATTTGGTTAAAAAAAAACATGTTAAAGCATCTGACAGAATCTTGAAGTTGAGTGCAAAGTTGCATATGTAACCCTCCACCACATCACTTGCTAATGAGTGGGTACTTCTCGCAAACATCCAATCTGCTTTTACATTAGTATTTATCCATTCATTTGATACCTTGATAATAACAATAAGGTTCATTTGTTGACATGAACTAACAATGAAAAATACTAAAGCATTTATTAGTTTCGTTCATGCTAATTTCAACATTTACTTATACATTAATAAAATGAAAAGTTGTATGTGTTCTTATTATTTAATGGAACTGAGCAAGCATGAACTAACAATTAATAGTTAACAAACATTAAGAATGACTATCTATCTATCTATCTATCTATCTGTCTATCTATCTAAAGATCTAATGGGTCCTTATTGTAAAGTGTTTTATCTCATACAGCAGAATGCCAGAACTAGCTGTCACAATTTTTACTGCAAAAAGGTATATATACTCAGTTATTCTTTCTGGCAAGACTCTGACAGAAAATAGGTATCAGTTAATTCCTCTGAGGGAGCAGGCCCTTCAAATGTCAGGGTAACAGGAAGGTTTTACTCTTTTATGGAGAGGCAGAGCGAGTTGATTTCTATACATACCTGAGTGGTTTGTTTCACTCACTGTGAGCTGTTCTCTCTTTCTTCAGCCTTAAGTAGTTTGAGGGTAAAAACTGCTGCTTGTAATGGACCCTCAAAAACATCCATAAAATAGCATCTTGACGTTAAATATTGAGTCTTGTCTTGTCATCTGTGCACTTTACATCGTCAGACACAGACTGTCTGGTTTCTGCCAGCCAGAATTGTCACGAAGTTGTGAAAAATGCCTCGTCAATATGCATTCAACTTCTAGAGGTAACCTGGAGTTCACCTGAGTTTAAAAAGTCAAGAGGAATTTACCCCAGTATCTCTTCTCGACAATTTGTTCTCATTAATGTCAATTTCACACAAGTAGCCTAAGGGTACAACACACATTAAAGGTACAAGACGAAAGAGGCAACGTGCAGATATGCACCTCTTCAACACAGGGTGACTTCTTTGAGCTATGTTGAACGTGGCATTCTCACCCTCTCCCAGCTCGGGATGATGGGATATAAGAAAGGTTGCTGTTCATTAGCTCTGAACAACACGTGTATTTTATATAGTGTTGGGAAAATTAGAAATGACAGTAAATTGAATGTCTAATTTAAATTAAACACATTATAGTAGATAGTAACCACAGTGATTATATGAAAGCATGATTGTGTGATATAGCTTTTATACAACAGTTCAGTAAACAAGTTTCAATATTGAGTAACTTACATTTTAGACATTTACAATTGGTTGAATGGGTGATTTAATAGCTCCATTAAATGAATGATCCAATGATCTATTCATAAAGACATAGTCACGTGTTTTTGATCAAGTCAGTTGAATTAATGATTCAATGAGTTACTCACTTGTTTTGTTCTGAATGAATTAGCGTTTTGAATGAATCAGTTAAATGAATGATTAAGAGACTCACTTGTTGCCACTTACCAACCTGCAGAAAGTGTCTAATGAACAGACAAAAGCAGACTGACACAAACAATGAAAGTGAATTGCTCTGATAATAGGAAAACAACTCGTTTAGGAATTTACATACATGTTAGGGGGCATTATTAATTGTGTTCACTTTTATCACATGATTTATATATATATATATATATATATATTCAAAATAAACATCTTTTCTAATAATGTAAATCTTTACTATCACATTTTTTTCCATTTAAAGGGGTCATATGATGCGATTTCAAGTTTTCCTTTCTCTTTGGAGTGTTACAAGCTGTTCGTGAATAAATAACATCCCTAAAGTTGCAAAGACTAAAGTCTCAAACCCAAAGAGATATTCTTCATACACTGTTTCATTCAAAAAATGTTTCATTCATCCAATTAAAAAAATTTAGGGTAATGATTCACATCTATATTTTTTTAACTTGAGCCAATCAAAAATAAATAACTTGCCCTTAGGGTCTGCCTAAAACGCCTCGTTTAAACACGCTACATGTCTACATCATGTGTGTCTTCCTGTCTTCCTGTGTGGGAAGATTTGCATAACACCGTTACAACACTGTTCCAGAGCAGTACAAACCAAATATTCAGATGTGTGCAATTTACGAATTTTGCGGAGGACGAGGAATGTTTCCTGGGAAAGTAGCCTGCCGGTGTTCCGGTGAATTCAGTTCCCCTGTTTCCCCTTCGGCGCACATGCTGACCTGTTTTTATACAGCCTATGATGCTGACAAATAATGCTGACTCACAGCCTGTAAGTAAATACACAAAATGATTTTCTTTTTTAGCAACGTCATATGACCCCTTTAACACATTCTTGCTGAATAAAAGTATTAATTTCTTTAAAAGAAAAACAAAAATTATTGACCCCAAACTTTTGAATAGTATTGTATATTGTAACACAAACTTTATATTTTGAATAAACACTGCTCTTTTTAACTTTTTATTGATGAAAGAATCCTGAAAAGAGCATCACATGTGCCCAAAAATATTAAGCAGAACATCTGTTTCCAACATTGATTATAAATATTAGAATGATTTCTGAAGCATCATGTGACACTGAATATATATATATATACAGTGGGTACGGAAAGTATTCA
>NW_015539816.1:344467-364607 GCF_001515605.1 Sinocyclocheilus anshuiensis | reverse complement strand
TTTTTAATAAATCTGCAAAAATGTCAACGATTCTGTGTTTTTCTGTCAATATGGGGTGCTGTGTGTACATTAATGAGGAAAAAAAATTAACTTAAATGATTTTAGCAAATGGCTGCAATATAACAAAGAGTGAAAAATTTAAGGGGGTCTGAATACTTTCCGTACCCACTGTATATATATATATATATATTAAATAATGCCACTATTTAAAAAAATTATTAAATAAAAATAACATGATGGTAATTAAATTGATAGCCCTGGTTAAAATAGGTTAAAATGCTACCTGTACTCAATAAATAAATATAAAAATAAATAAAAAATGTTTGGCCTACAATAACAACTATACAGTATTATAAGTATATCCAAGCACCCAGTAATAAGTGATAAAATGACTAAAAATGAGATATCATGGCCTTGACCTCATTTACTCTCACTGGAATCAGTAAACCCTGGGTTGAGTTCAGGACATGAATTGATTTGTACTTGTGAGAGAGGGTGAAGGTCTGCATTTTAGAAAAAGCTGACGTTAACCTTACAGTGTCCTTTTTCTGCTTCATTGTTGCTCTACTTATTCTTTACAGATTTTCATCCCAAGAGCTTTCAGCTGTACCACATATTTTTAGTTTGTAACCTGCTGTGCAATAACACTTGGTTGCCATGGACACGGTAAATTAGAAGAATAGTACATTGGGCTGTCTAGCTCTCATTGTTCCAGAAAAAAAAATAAGACTAAACTTGTCACTCCACAGGGCTAGGGTGTCCTGACTGCAGTCGCTCAAATGTGCTCTCTGCCTTGAAGAAAAACACTCTGTGGGGTGAGCTAGTGTTTGTGTGTCATTGTGCGCTGGTGGCCATTTTAGTGCATGACATTGTGTCCACAGCAGGGTTCTTGTGTTGCTCGATGTGGCTGATTGATCTGATGAGTTTTGATCTCATTTTTTGCAAATGAAAGTTTCCCCTAAGCACTGTTGTGTTACACAACAACTTCAATGAAAATGCACACATTGAGCATTAAAGCAAACACGTGTTTGAGCAACTGCGCTTCTCTATTGTTTCCTCCTCCAGCAGTGTTCATTTTCACAGTTTTTCCTCTCATAGTTTTTGTATTTCAACGAAAATATCTTAAATATTTCATCATATTGAGTAATTTAAAAAAGAAGAAGAAGAAGTAGAAGAAAATAACATTTTAGTTGACAGTGTCTGTCCTAAAACGTCCTTTTCAGGTCTGTGCCTAAAAGGAAGCATCCAGGTAAAGGATTATTTCACCTAAAAATTATAAATCTGTCATTATTTGCTCACTCTTACATCATCCCAGGCCCATGGGGCCCAGTTTTTTCATAAAACATAAAAATAATTTTTACACTCTGTTCCACAAAGCTGTACTCCATAAAATGACAGGAGATTGTCAAACTCCAAAAAGGACAAATACTATAACCACTAGAAAGACATTATACAGTCTCACATGACTTTTGCACTTCTGCGTTTTGTTATATAGACTGATTGTATGGTATACAGGTAGTTCAACTTTATGGCAGTCACTCATTAATTAAAGGGGTCATGCCTTTTTTATTTTGTACTGTTCTCTGAGGATCCTTATAATGTTATCTAGATTTTTACAAAAAACATCATAATTGATAAGTAATCGGCTATGTTCGGTCCTGTTTCTGCATCGAATTGTGCCTTGTTTGTAAATGAATCCGCGGCAAAATGAAGTTAACAAAAGAGCAAGTTCTTACTGACGCGCCTGGAACTTCATTAAAAATAAAGTTCCTCTACTCTTTCCTAATGTTAGGATCAGAAGGAAAGCGATTAAAAGACTTGGAACTGCACAGCTTCTTGTTGTCTTCAGAGCCATCTTTATTGTTTGGTTTCTGTGTAGACCTGCGTTTGCTATTTTGTTATTTACACTACATCTGTGTATCGGTGGGTGGGGCTAAACAGGCAGTGATGTAGAAGCAGGCATTGATCATCTTCTGTGGAGGCGGTGTTTAGCCACACTAATACATCATAGAGTCGTACATTCCACAACCTGTCATTTTCTCAGATTGGCCTTCAATATAAGCTGTTTTTAGACTAATGAGAAAGTTTTGGGTTCTGAATTTTACAGAATGTTTTTTATAGTACAATGACCTCTTATACATTGGAGCTCATACATTATGACCTCTACATTTCCGTCAGTATTTAAAAAAAAAAGATTTACAGTAAACACTAGGAAGCTTATCCAATGTGATGCAAATGTAAACAAGCTGATTTTTACTTATATGACAAGATCGATGAATGATGGCTTCCTTTTTCTTGTTTTTATTAAATTATTTTCCTCTTTAAAACCTAGGTAGGCCCTAATAGCCCTAATCTAATTCAACGGTGTTTACCCTCTGCTCTCAAAGCAATACCTTCAAGCCTAAGTCATTGTTATGGCTGTATTTACATCACTTTGTATCTAATTGCTTCCTCATGAAGTCCCAGGAAGGGCCTGTGTCCCAGCAGGAAATGCTGTAAATTGCATCTAATATCCAAAGCTTTAAAGTGGAAACCTTGGTGGATCCTGTCATGATAGATTGGGAGGAAATCATCTGGAATGGAGTTGCATGGCATGGACTGAAAGCTAATGTAGTCCCTATGTTGATTGATGAGGAAAGAAGTATAAAAAAGGCCTTTTAATTGACATCAGAAAGAGCAGGAGACAGGGTTATAATGAACTCGGGCACCAAGCACTGTTGGTAATCACAGGGCCAGCAAAACTCTCTGATTACACAATTTCAATAGTATATGCCACAGACTTCTTGTGATCAAAGAAATAAAAAATAAAACATCTGTCCGGCAGCATTTTACTCTTTAAATATGCTGACATCTTCAGATCTAATGGGACTTGTATCCACATCAGTGGAAGAATGGAAAGACATCCGAATCTCCTTTCCTCACAATATCACTGTGTCTCAAACCTCTGCAGTGGTTTTATGTTTACATAAATATATGCAAAGCAGACTGGGCTCATAACAAGCCATACTGGGACTCTCTGCAAAGAAAGGAGTCAGTCTGCAATGAATGTGATTGCCGGGGTGCTGTGGGTTTCGTTCTGTTAAATTCTGCTCTGCATTTACTGACCCTGATTCCTGGGTTTGCAGCTATGATTAGGAGCCTCGGGGGGACTGGCTGGGAAGCAGACTGCAGCTAGCAGCACAGGCTTGGGTTTGCTGCTCCTCCCAGGGGCTTTGGAACCTTTTGGGTGTGGAAATAGATTCCAGTCTGGCACAAGTCTGAGTGCTGCTCAAGGTCTTGCACGTGAGCGTGTCCAATGCACTTGGATCAGAACATTCTCCCTGATCGGCGAGGTATGGCTACAGAGAAACGTTTTGTTTAATGCGTATAGTTTAGAACCAACTTAAGGAAATGCAACACTAGCGAAGGGCCATACATCCCAGCATCTCACTGGGTGCATGGGCCCTCTGAGATCCAGGCTGTTGCTTTTCTGCCCAAACTTCAGAATTATTTAAAAGCTGTATATTGTGAAATTAACTGTCAAACCCTGAAACAAACAAAAAAAAATCACCTGGTAAGCACACAGGTAATTAGGCAGGTGGCCAAAGCAAAGTTTTTCATTTTGCCATTTGCGCCCCGAAGCACAGCTAAAACTTTATTGAAAAAAGGGAGGAAAATCAATCAAAGATTACATTACCTAAACTTGCTGAAGCGGTGCGGTTCATGAACAGCATAGACAAGGGCCACTGAGTGCCCAGTGTAAGAGCTGAACTCTGGAGCTGGAAGGCCTATGGAAGAATGTCACAGGATGTTGTTAATGCACTCTTTACAGTCAGAATCATCCAGAGAAAAATGGCATAGAAATTATGCATACAAATCTGGTTTAAAACGCAAATTCTTGTATTCATGTTGGTTATATGGTTTTGAAAAACAATTTTTAAGAAATGTTTCCGAATCATTATTTTAAAAAGTTTTTAAAATATTTTTAAAAGGTAAAATGTTTATTTATTTATTTGTTTTTTAAAATAAATTACTCATGACTATTTACAGCTGCTTCTGCATGTAGGTTGCATGATTTTAAATTGGTATTTTTCAAATATTAATAAGCATTGACGTTTTGTTAAAATATTTTTCCTTATAAATAATAAGATTATGCCAAACTTCCTAATATGGTTTCTTATGTATTTCTTATGGTTTCCTAATATCTCTTATGTATCACCCTGAATGTATATTTTAGTGGTTAATTATGGATTACCTTATTACTCTGGAGCTAGACATTTCTTTGCACCCACAGGCCTATGGAAGAATGTCACAGGATGTTGTTAATGCACTAATCATTTTAGATCAAAGTCAGAATCATCCAGAGAAAAATGGCATAAAACTATCAATACAAATCTGGTTTAAAAAACAAGTTCTTGTATTCATGTTGGCTTTGAAAAAAAATGGTTTACTAATCATTTAAAAAAATTTTATGAAGTTTTTATGAATTACACATGACATTTCACAGCTGCTTCTGCAGGTTGCATGACTTTGATTAGGCATTTTTAAATATTAGTAAGCATTTAAGTTTTGTTAAAATATTTTTTTTCCTAATAAATAATAAGATTATGCCAAACTTCTTATATTGATTTCCAAGAATTTAATTATTTTGCTCAGCTTTTTCTTCATTATGGTATCATATGTATCACCCTGACATTTCTAAATTTATTCCCCCAGAAAATACCAAAATCCATTTTAATTGAGAAATGACCATGTGTGTATTCAAGTGATTGTACAAATTGCTTTTGAATTAATTAATAGATCCAGACAAATAAAACGAGTGTCAAATCATTGACTCGCTTTATTTATCATTAACAGAATATATATAAAAAATCACAAATATATTTTATGCTGTCGTGCTATTTATGCATATCTGAGATAATGTGAAAACTCCAAACATCCAAACAAGTTCACACAGAACAAAAACATGTTGTTGTATCTGCACTGATTCTCTCTCCCTTTACCAGTAGATTAATAGCTGGCCAAGTATGCTATTCTAAACTGAAAGAATAAATCTGGCTGAAGTCATCTACAAACTGCCCTATTTAGTTCCAGTCCCTTGAGTGCAGTATCGTACTATAGGGACGTCTTCATTTATGGGCATGTAGATTATACAGGGAGGTTATGATGGGGAATGTAGGCGCTAGCAAGTTTCTCTGTCATCAGAGTGAGTTACACTTCATAAACAGCTTTGTGGTTTGTTTCTACACTTGTCTGCCAGAGAACTCATATAAAAGAGTTACATTTTGAGAACTACCTTTGAGAATCAGGCTGAAGGCTCAGTAAACAAGCCTTTGCTCAGCGTTTCACACCGGTTCTGTGACACAGTCCCTGTTTTTTTAATTAGAAGCAGATGGAGGGGAGCTTAACTAATTACGGTGAGATATTAAAGCGGGTTATGTGACTATACAGCCGCACGGAGCAAAATATAATTATTGAGTATTTATGAAGTAGAAAATAAATGAATGAGGAAGCACAATCAGTGTCTCTGAGCGGGTAACATTTGAGAAGATTCACAGGGTTTTGTGTGCTCAGTAATATTGTTAGCCATTTTTGGAAATAGGCCAATTCGGAAAAATAATCGAGTAACAAAATTACTAAATTTAATGAGGTAGACCTCCATACACACCTTTATTTAATATTTCTCCAGTCAGACCACTGCACAGACTACAATAAAACATGATAAATGACTAAGGTAATGTGATGAAAAATGAAGCAGAAATGACTTTGGGGAGGACCACTGGGGAGAAATTACTTTTTAATTTGATTTATTGCTATTCCCTCTGAGCATACACCCAAAAAAACAATCACGTATGATGTGTAAGGACACAACAGTACTTGCCTACAAACACAAATCCTCTCATGTCCTGTCTTTAAAGCCTAAGGATATTGAAACAGCTGTGTCCGTGTGTGTGTGTGTGTGTGTGTGTGTGTGTGTGGGTGTGTGTGTGTGTGTGTGTGACTGTGTTTTATCATCTGTGTGTGAGAGAAAGTGAACATCAAGAGCAGTGTCCCATCAAAAAACTGAAAATTGAACTTGTTTTACCTCCACTGCAGAAGACAAAGCTAGCCCTCTATTCATACTGTGCCCAAAGAAATGTGAAGGTGCTGTGTAAACAACAACAAAATAAAGATTTATAACAAGAAACATGTTGATAATGTGCCGCACAGAACATGAATATGATCACAAGTCATGATGTATGTTACCGCAGTAACTGACAGAGAGCTTGTTTACTGTTGGGCTGTTTGATTAAAGGGATAGTTCACTCAAATCATTTTGTCATCGTTTACTCGCCCTCCTGTCGTTCCAAACCTGTGTGACTTTCTTTCTTTGTGGAATACAAAAGGAGAATTTTTTGAAGAACAGTATAATATCATCATTTCGGTATCTGGCCATTTTAAAGATTTCTTTCAAACCTTTTACACTGGTTCACTGAATCAATAAGTTGCTTCTGATTCGATACAAAACAATTAACTTTTCTTGTGAACTTTTATTTTCATTTAATAACAACGTAAATGTTGGTCTGTTGGCTGTATGACTTAAAGGTGCAGTAGGAGATCTTGGAAAATGCTAACTGTCTGCCATTCTCGCTCTGTCTGCACAGCGTGCGTGAACGTGCTGATGACGTATCCTGTCTGCGCGAACCCAGTGTGCAGAGGTATGCTAATACATACGTTGACAGGCAGATAGGAAAGCATATTAAAACGCTCGGATGAACATTTCTTGATCCTACGCCTTCCACAGAATATATAAAGATATATATATGCAGACAAATACATTTAGACCACTTAACTTAATGATTGCTATCGGGATGTGAAGAGACTTTCAACCAGCATAACAAAAAATGTTTCTTTAGACAATCACCTATTGCATCTTTAAGAAGAAATCGAATACAAGGCATATGGACCATTTTTATCATACTTTAAAGGGGCCTTTCACACAAAACACTTTTAGGCATTACACAGCACTACTTTTCGGTAGTTTTTCTGTGTAAACTTGATAAATTAAAAAAAAGAAGTTCGGTTCCATTATTTTCTACATGTTTTCTATGTAAAATGTGCTAGACGGGTGTGTTTGCCAGTTGTGTTCGCGTATTTTGCAGTTTCTTCATGGTGTTCTAAAAAGTGACACCTAATGTTTGATTTATTTTGCATCTCTAGACATTGTGTTTTTTTCATTCCACCACCCTGTTTCTCACACTTTTACATTCCACTGCACTGTTTTTCTATTGTTTTCTATGTTTGCCTGTTGCATTCGCATCTCCTGCATGACGCAGCATTCTAATAATGCGGTGCTCAAGTTAAAAGATGTCTATTGTAGGGTTTTTTTTTCATTCCACTGCATTGTGCCTTACGTATTGTGTTCTGTGTTTATAACCTTTCATGGTGTTTTTGTTATTTTACAGCCTGACAGCTCTGGTTTTCATTCACTTTCATTATATTAAAAAGATATTCCTCATAAATTCATCTTTTATGTTCCATGGAAGAAAGTCAGTCAAGTTTAGAATGACAGGAGGGTGCGTAAATAACTTTATTTTCCATTTTTAAGTAGCTATTCCTTTAACAACAATTAAATGTTTATACTTTTCCCCTATCGTAGTGCCTCTTGGGTCAGAAACGACTCAAACTTTCTCAAAGTGAGGAAGCGCAGTGACTCATCAATGCTCTCAGACGGAGCGCTCTATGAAACTGCAGTGGCTGCATTTTTCACAGCTTAGGTAGACAACCGACATCTTCGCCCCGTTCCTATATAACAACAACCCGTCCAATACATTCATGCTTGCATTAACTCCATTTTAACCCAGACTAGACTGTTTCATTTTTTTCCATAAAGATAAGCGAAATGGCTGCTGTCTGAGTGACAATGAAAGCCGCACATAGCTGCCAAGCCGGCCAGCCAAAATGACGATGGAAAATGGGCCAAAACTGAAAGAACACTAAACACAGACATACCCAAACAGACAGAAACACACACACACACAGTATTCTCTGTCCTCTCTCACACACAGCCTTTGATAGAGGGTGCTACAAAGCAATGAGGGAGAGAGAAACTAGCTGTGCATTAATATTTTAAAAAGGGCATCCGCTACTTTTGATGCACAGACCTTTATGTAAATCAGGAGGAAGATACAGGTCCCGGAGGAGCGTGTGCAGCTTTATACTTTGTTCTGGATTTTTCTTTTTTCTTGATGTATCTAAACGAACTTTTCACACTCCCTCTGCAACCTCTGCTCACTGCTGAGGCAAAGTTAAACTCTTTTGCCCACCAGCCGCGCGAGTGTGTAAGTGCACATGACTGTATATGTGTGTTCAGTGCAGTCATGAATCATGTGGGCAGATGTCCTGCTAAATTGTGGACCACATGGCTCAGCAAAAATATGCATTTGTTTCCTGTTAACATTAATTAAGCTCTGAACAAATTGGAAATAAATGAAAATAGATTGCAGCATTAACAAACATGGGTTAGAACACAGCTATGCCATTGATCATATTTGACTCGGAGGATCTCAGTTTCAGTGTCAAAATTAGATGCTATTATGGGGCCAAATTGTTTTAAAAAGTCTGATTAGTAGTCAAAATTTCTCATTTGACATTTTTGTGAAATGTCAACAATCTGTCATCCTACTTCATTCGTAGCTTTGTTACTGTTTTTTATTATTATTATAAAGTACTCTGAGTTGCATGCTTGTATGAAAGATGCTATACAAGAAAAGATTGTTAGTATTATTATTATTATCCCTATATTCTTGGTACAGGTGGCCAGAAGGGGGTACTAGGGGGCCAAAGACAATTTAAGAAAAATATTTTACAACATTTATTTTTAGGACTGTCAATGTTAATGAGTTTACTTATATCAATTTAATTTGTTTTGCACAATATTTTTACATAATTTTGCACACACACAAACACACAACTATGTTACATTTATAAATCTATTTTAAATTATTTGTAAAAGTCATTCTAACTTTGATGGGAAAAAAACTTGTCTTTGTAATACTGAATTTCAGTATGGGTCTTTAGGCATGAAAATGCTGCCTTATATTTAATTTTATTGTAGCTGAATGGTGCAATTATTTTGCTGTATTAGATTTGCATAGAGCTCAACTTTAGAATAATGCTGTGTTAATTATGCTTAAATTAAAACATCACACTGCTTAAATGTCTGCAATGGGTCCAATAATTTGAAAGTGACTCTCAGCTGGCTTTGAATCTTCATTTTGGCTAATATACCCCTCCTGAGTTTTAAAGGAGATCTCAGGGATGAAATATATCTGCTGAGCGGACAACCAGAGATAATGGGATATAATGTAAATCAGATGTACTGAGAGTTTTTTCAGCCTTGCAGTCATTCAGCTAGACTGATTTTCCCAACTCTTTCCGGCCACTGAAGGTAAGACATGTCTCAGAGGGTTTTTAACTTTTAAACTCCTAGATCTTTAAACCTGTTCATTTTTTACAGCAGAATATTACTTAACGGCTGAAATCTAATGCTTGCTCATGCATGAACATGAACTGTAAAAAAATCAATTTTTGCACTTTACCTGTCTGTGTAGTGTTAAAGCCATGAAACCTCCCCATCTGTTTCTGAGGAAGGTGATAGTGTGTCTTACTTCAGCGTGTAGAAATTGTCAAAATTGTCATAGTGCTATCCAAAGGCTGTTTGCATAGTTGGTTTGCAGTCTTCAAAGGAAATCAGCCTTCCCACACATATCAAGCTTTGCTTTCCATTCTCTTTACTTATGTAAGATTTTCGTGTCAGATCTCATTTGAATAATCGATGGAAAAGATTCTTTTCTGTTGCCTACAATACAATCTGAGCAATCTTTTCTATACACTTCCATTACAATGCAACTGCATCGCCAAATGCTCTGCCAATCAAACAGAAAATTATATAATGTTCTTTTGACTGTGTCCAACATGTGACAGCAATATGTTGCAGCAGACAGAGGTAAAGGCAAACATAGATATGCTGTTCTGTGTGGTATTGATACGGTTCTGCTGCTGTGCGTGGGTGACAGTGATTAATGGTGTCATAAAGACCTCACATATTCCAATCTCCACTGTTTTCAAGACCACAGCTCCTCTGACAGCCCAAGACGACACTCGGTCAACATAAGGGGAGGGAGGGAGGGTGCTAGTATATTCGCTATTGTGACCATGTGGATGATCCAAAACCTTTTTACAGTATGTACAGTAGGTTCAGGTTCACCCTGAGGTAGAATAGATTACGTGATCTTCTAGACACAGCAACGCACTTCGTAATTATATTATGTTGCTTCTTGCACATTTTGTGGCATTTTCAAAGTGAAATGTCCAGTGAGTGTTGCTAAAAGCAAATTTTATCCTAAACTATAGATGAACATGAATCTGGCTGTTTTAGGATATTGGTCGCTGTATCATGACAGTTTGGGGGAAAAAAATCCGGTGAGTGGCGCTAATAGGTTAATGCTTCGTTGCGTGAAAATAACATACCACTTATACTAAACTCTACCCTTAACCTAACCGATAATGTTAGCAAAAGCAAATGTGAGATAAAAAAAAGTTTAATTCCAGTTAAACTATTTAACTGGAGTCTTATTAATTCGGTGTTGGAGTTAATTTTCATCTCAGAGGCCTGAGCGGAAACAGAATGTAAATGACTCACACATGTCAGCTTTGGTCATCTCTTTTTTTCTGTCTCTCTCTCTCTTTCTATTACTTTATCACTCTCTCATTCACTCTTTTACCTTTTTTTTAAATCAAGTTGAATTTAGCTACTTGAGAAAAATGAATATGACATTGGTCTGTGTAGTTTTTGCAATTTGCGATAGAAATTTTGAAGTTAAGATCTAAGAATGTGCGTTAAGATAGCATTTCAGAAAACATTTGTGGTGACTTCAGAAGGAGTATGAACCTTTCATTTTATTTGAGTGAAATGCTTCTCTCAAATTATTCATTAAAAACACCAATTTGTGCAGAAACAAAACTAGAGAGTGAGTGATTTGAATTATTCACTCAACAGATTCATTCAAAAAAACATAATGCCTTCATCTAAAACCACATACCGAGTAGATATTCCTTTTGAATTTGTAGTTTGACAACTAAAAATATATGTTCTATATAAGTCTAGTATCAATGTGTGTAGATGAATCCGGATGTACTACATTTGTCATGTTGTCATTGTCATGTGACCGTCAGTTGCATCGCTTCACTGCCATTTGCAACCCGATCTCATGGCAATTTGTACATATTTTATAAGGTGGCTAATTCTTGCAAAATCATACGTATTTTACAAGTTCCCAAATTTGTATGAATTTGTACGAATGACCTACCCCTAACCCCACCTCTAAACCTACCTTTTCTGGGGTCTAGACAAATCATACAAGCATTTGCACGAATTAGCCACCTCGTAAAATACGTACGAATTGGTCATGAGATTGCATTGGTCATTTACCAATTATCTCCTGTTGCCTCATGGGATAGTAAAGTGTCCACTGCTTGCGCACTTTAAAATCTTGCCTAGTTTACCTAGTACCTAGTACTCTTTTCACGTGATGTTTTTTTCACCTATATACTATAGTAGGGAAGCATATTCAGAGTCAGTGAATCATTCATTCAGCCAATTTGTTCAAAAACATGAATTCAAGAACAAAACACAACAATGTTTTGCTTGATGATGTGTAACAATTGTTTAGTTTTTTGTACTATTTCTGTTGGAGAACGAAACATAAAAAATGAAAATTGCAATATTGTGTCTAAAATCTGTTATTATTCATCATTTTTATTTAGGTATTATATAAAAAAAATTTCAAACAGGAAAAGCAAAGTTGGCACACCACAGCTCCAAAAGTAGAAAAATATTTATTTATGTTCTCACCACAGGTGACATTTTGGACCTAAAAGCTCTTTATCAGACAATGAATGTTTTTATTATATAAAAACATCCCTGTGTGTGTGTGTGTGTGTGTGTGTGTGTAAAAAACAATATTAAAAAAGTAATATCCTCAAATAATACTAATATTAATGCAAAATGAGCAGGACATTGTTGGTTTATAGCCTTAATGGCTGTGGGATTCATAAAGAATCAATAAAGGTGGAAAAATACTGACCTACAAAATCATATTCACAAGCTATCATCCAGACCCCACGACATCTGTTCACATAAATCATTTCCCACATATGGTGTGTGGCATTATACTATATGCAGTAAAATAAGTAAAATAAATAAATGTTTGAATTCTTTTCTTGGCTTAACCTCATCTCCAGACATTAGGAGTTCTACCATGGAAAACCCCAGCTTATCTGTCAAGTTGGCTACAGCGGGCAGCACATGTTCCTGTGGATTCAGATGGCCAGTCAAGGAGATCTCTCCCTCAGACTGACAGTTGCATGCTGGGACATCACTATGAATCAACCCTCACCAATGCTTTGATGCCACCAAAACACGAAGGAAACTCTTGTTCTTGATAAATTGCCTTAAGGAAAAAAAAAACTTTTGACACATTGTGGGAAGGAAGAAAAGTCATAGGAAGAAAAATTACAGCCATAGCATATTATGTTTTACTCTTTTTTGCCTATATGTTCCTGTCACAGAAGTTTGACAGATGTGCTTTTAAACTTGCAAAATTACATTTTGATTTGTGTTTTCCTTCACATACTGTAGAAGTAATCCCATAACTATGATGTAATTTCTGATACAATAAGGGAAATTTAATCGCTAAGCCAAAGTCTATCAATGGTCAGATTCACTGTTTATAATTTCATCTGTTCTCAAAACAGGTGTGTAACCAGTGCCATGGTCTCCACAGGATAGTGTCAGAGAGGCTGGTCTATGTGTGGAACTGACCGGCCAGTGTCCCCTGGGGCTCCTTTGGTGTAACGGAGCTGATATCTGTTACTGTGGGCTTCTCTCGCTGTCAGTTAACAGACAGATAAGCTACGGCACGCTGTCCCTGCTGAGGGCAATCAAACCCTGAGTGGCTTCTCAGAACACTTTTGGACCACACCGGGTTGACAGTTTCAGGGGGAAAGAAGAGGAGGAAAGAGATGAAATAAGCTTAAATAAAAGAAAGGGGGAAATGTACTCTTGCCAGACATGTCGGTTTTGCTGAACCTGAGAGCCCTGTCATAAACTGACTATAGCCGGTCCCTATAGAAAACCTGCTGAAGGATAACATAGTTCTCTCAGCTACTGCACTATAGCTGAGATAGTGTATGGTACGCTGACTGTTTTGTGTTCACTTCAACTTGATATGTTGATTCTCAGAAGGATTTCGGAAAAACTACCTCAGAGACGTGATATTTTTATGTAGTCATATATTTTTTCCAACATAGGGAAACAGTGCACCTGATTCTTAATTATATCAATTTCTATGTGTAATGAGAACAGACTATGTAATCTAAGTTTACCTATTTAATTGCCAAGACACACAACGTTCAATCGAAAGAACATTTTGTATTTTTCTGCTTGGAGATGAATGCACGTTTGCTAAAATGTTTCCAAAAAGTGGCTAAACTTGCTATATATCATAAAATAGAAGCGTTTTTGAGCCAGTCATTTTGTACAATCTCTAGTTAGTGTTTACGCTTTCTTATCGCAGCTGGTGTGACAAATTGATGTTGATTTTCATCAAAGTGCAGCTACTGCAACTTTTGACATTTGTATTGTATTTTTCATTGCATTGTGGTGTGATGTGAAGAATTTAGAACAGGCCAGTGATTTCAGCGCTGTCCAGTAGATTATATATTCTTTATGAATGTTAATTTTTTACCTTTTATGTTCAGTCACTTTCTGAGAATCACAACTGGCTCTTGACCACATCTTATATTCAGGGAATATTTGTTTACTGACTTTAAAAAGAAAAGTGTTGGTGTATGGTGTGAATGCCATGATATTATACCTGGAATGTTCTTAGTTAGACAAGGTAAGAATTACATTACAAAACACATTTGAATTTGTTAGGCTAAGTAAGCAAAAACAGGTTATACAAAAAGTAGTGTTAGTCACTTTGCTAGTTACATTAGTACATGCTAAGTGTGCTATTGCTAGCTGGAAGTAAAAGATTTGAGTTAATATGATGTTTATGCAATCAAATTGTATAAGTTATCTTAATCAACATTTTAATATAATTGTGATTAACATGCTTGTGTAGTACAAAATCAAAGTTTATAAACTGATTAACTCAAATTTTGTGAGTTCTGTCAACTTATTACACTGCAAAAAATGCTTTTCTTACTTAGATGTTTGTCTTGTTTCTAGTCAAAATATCAAAAAAATTCTTAAATCAAGAAGGATTTTCTAGACAAGTCAATTTATTGTCTTGTTTTCAGAAAGAGTTTTTGCTTAGAACAAGCAAAATAATCTGCTAATGGGGTAAGCAAAATAATCTTGTTTTTTTTTGACAAAAAAACTAAGAAAAGCATTTTTGCAGTGTAGGGTTTACAGTTTAATATGTACAGTACGTTAATGGACTCTAAATTATTAGTTTGCAGAAATACATGACTTTTTTGTACTTAATGGCTTATGTGGATGACACTTGAAGATCATAAAGTCACTTTTATTGGCTTCTCACATACAAAGCTTCAAATGATTTTTCATTTGTCACATTATTGATGCATTTGGTGTCGATAATTGGGCTCTTAGGGCCTTCTGGTGAGTCTGTGGGTGTGCGTAAGACAAAAAAGAAATGCTGGACCTACTGGCAGACATTCATGGTCAAGTAGAGACAGTTATTAAATGAAAGGTTATTCATGATTTTAGATATAGTAAATGACAGCAGCTTTCTCTTTGAGCATGAAAGGTAAAAACAAAAACAAATATTCAATGAATTCCTGCTATGGTATTGAGAAAATCCCAGGTATCCTTACATAATGCAGCAGTTTCAGCCCTTCGTAACAGAGCTGCGTTAATGGCTAGAGAACAAAATTAATGACTCCAGAAATCAGATTCCCATGCAGACAACCAGGGACAGTTTAAGTCATTTTCTCCCCCACCCATTCACTGCATCTTTCTTGTGACAGGAAAAGTTGTGGTGTTGCTGACCTTAATTTCATCTCCTCATCATGCTGCTATAGATCTCTGTGGAGCGCTTCACCGTGCTAAACAATGACTTCTCCTGCATAACTTATCTCCCTCCCACTCACACACACACACCTTGAGAACACCAGCGTCGGCCTAGCAGCACATTTCTACAACTCAGTGCCTGCCATCAGCATCACTCACAATGAGCTCTATACAGCAGATGACTAGTAATAAAAGGCAGAAAGCTTGACTTCTGGGTTGATGTGGGAGGACAGTAGTATAAGCTGAATGGAAACTCAGATGTGCAACAAATAACCATTTTAACCTCATTAATCATTTTAGCACCATTTGATATGTTAAAGTTATCTCTGTAAACAATATTCTGTAAATAAAAAAAAAAGAATAAATAAAAATAAAAGTGCCATGATTTGATATATGCATTTAACAGATTAATATATTCATACTGAATATAATTTAATATATTCATCATCATCATCATCATCATCATCATTATTATTATTGGCTTACTATAGAAATTAAAGAAGAAAACAAATAAGTTTATTTTTGTGTTCTTACCAACAACAACAAAATCATGCATTATTAAATATATTTCTTTAATTGTATTAAATACAATTATTTAATATTTTCATTTATTAAGTTAATAATTTATCAATCCAAAATTAATCAATTATTAATTTAAATTAATAATTTCATTATTAATTGAAATAAATAAAATTATTTCTGGTTTTCTCTGTTTATAGAGACACTAGTAGTCTAGCCCAGATTAGTTAACTCCAACGGCCTAATATGCAAATGAAAGTGCAAAAACCAATGAAAGTTATGTGTTTCTACATGCTCTCCTCTGTGATTATATTTCAAAGAGGCACGCTCTTAATTTCTAAATCACTGAGAAAACTCGACCTAATTTCTTGAAAGACTGTCTACATATGAAAAAGGCACGGCGGTCTTTGAAGTCTAGAATTAGACACATGAACTCTTGCCCCTCCTTTAGCGCAATGACGCCTTATCAGTTCTGCTTCTTATTTATTCATAATCTGACTTAATGCTTTTGAGGCATTCAAACAATTGATCCGCAGCAAAACACTCCACATGCAGGCATCTGTAAATGTTAGGACATATATTCAAAGTCAGCGATTAATATTTCATATCAGCCTTCAGGATTAGAAAAAGGGTAACGCAGATGAAATGCCCCAAGACAAAGGTTTCTCACTTTAATGCTGCCGTAGTGTTCCCTTAAATATTTAAGGTAATAAAGTGCCATTTATTTTCTTCATCTAGAACAATGGGTTTAGCAGAATAATGAACATTTGAAACAACTTCACAGAATGTAAATCAGTCACAATCAATGGCCACTTTGCTGCCTAACCATACTGGCGAAATAATGTGAAAGCCACCAATTGTGCCGCCTCTGTAGTCTCCTTTAGGAACGCGCAGACTATGAAAGCATTTATTCTTTCACTCAGCTCATGCTCGCAGCTCCTCAGAGGAGACAGCGGGCAGCTGAAGGACTGTAATTAGCACCTGAAGACTAATTCTCACCTGGAGTTTATTTTTCGATTAAGGGAGCATGGTGGTCTTACTGCATGGTGGTTGGTGGTCACACAGTGACCATTCACTGGAAACAGCTCAGATTAGATTCCTGCACATGTCTGTACTCTATCATATACATGTATGCGGTATGATGGAAAATTGAATTCTCAGTCACAAGCTATCAATGACAAAGTAACACAAGCTGAAGGCTAGAACGAAGGTGTCAGAGAGAAGGGAATGGGAAAAAATTGTGCTGATGCTGGCTCAGTGTTAACACCATTTACATAATTATCTCTAAATGGAGAAAGCTGGGAACACCTAGTAACAGTTTTGCGTACTGGTGTTAATGCTCCTTCCCTCTCCAGCTGCTGTGCTCTCACCTGCTATTGTGCTGCTTGTATTGTTACACTGTGCCTGCAGAGGGAGACAGAGATGCATTGTTTATTGTAGAGATTAGATTTGTTTTTAGTGAACAATTTCAACCTACATAAACTTACAGAATACACATAAATCATCAGCATAATTTTAAAAAGAACATAGTTGGTAAACATAAGTTTTTCTTTTAGTAACACCATAGACTCCCCATATAAACCCTCCTATAAGTTAAAACTTCAAAGGCGCACTATAATTGTTTTTGTTGTTTTTTAATCTCTTTGAAAGCATGCATTTTCACATGAAATAAAGGCTATATCAATGGCATAACAAAAGCTGTTTTTATTGTACTGAACTCTTGGTCACATGAACCGCTTAATATTACTCACTTTCGCTTGCGGAATAATAATTATGGCTCTAAATAGAGCATATTTACAATGCCACTGTTGACTGAAAACTGCTGTATAACATGATTCCGCATCAAGACAACTATGTGTTACATAAATGTGACTGTGTATTTTTAGAATTTTCAATGTGAACACACTATTTTCAAAGTGGAATAGAATAGAGCACAAGTACACAAATTGGGATGTAACTTTAATCTTAAGATCTTGAATGGACTTCTACTGCCAATGTATTTTCCCTAAAAGCCTTTTGTATAACATTCCTATAGAGCAATCTAGCAGTAGGAAAGTTTTCCTATTTAAGTTTTAAATAGTATTTAATAGTGTTTAAGTTCCTAGTTACGTTTTCCTTACATATTGTACTATTCATAAAGATTTAATTTTGTGATTAATTTTCTCACAATTACAAACAGCAGTGCGGTGGCCACATGCGGAAGTGATCATGTGAAGAGTCCATTTCAAGGCCCGTTTATACCAAAAAAATTGTTTATTATAGGCATCAAAACAACCCAATAGCTGGGTTTGTCCCTTTTTAACCCAGCGCTGGGTTATATTTAACCCAGCATTTTTTTAGAGTGTAGAGCGCAATTAAAGAGATGTGCTTATGTGATTGACGGTGGCCATCTTGAGAAGCGAGGAAGCTTCAGAAAACGGCTCATAAAAAGGACGAGGACGTGAATGGTTTTTACAAGTCGGAATGTAAAATTACGATAATATCGCGTGAACATTTCACATGAAATTCTGTCAGTGTGAGGGGGAGATGTGGGGACACGCGCCGCGAGGCGCCCAAGAAAATTACAACCGCTATAGGCTATATACAACCGCAATAGGCTATATATTTCTGGTCAGTTTAATAAATAATTAATCACAAAACTATCACAAAAATTAAGTATCTTGGGAATGATCGAGGGGCACAAGGAAAATCTCAGACCCGGCCCTGCGGCGAGGGTGCAGCAGCCTCAGCACCCCTAGTTCCCACGGCCATGTATGGACTCGGCTATTGTTTTGAATCTAGAACATTTTAAAAAACAATATTTTTATTGTTATTATTATAGTAATCATCCCGGGTGTGAATGGACCTTTAAAATTTAAGATGTTAATGTTTTTTTGATCGATATTGTGTTAAGATGACAATGCACTAGGTGGTCAGTGAATCTCTAGGTTGGGAAATCAACATAAAATTGCTGGTTTCCAGGGCTGGCAAGGGGTGATGGGAATGAACTAACAGGCAGAAGCATGTTGTGGTCCGTCTGCCAGTGTTGTGCTTGAACAAGGCACTTAACCCCACAACTGGAGTGATACACAGCAGCTGACTGTGACCTCCTCAGTGTGTGTGTGTGTGTGTGTTTCCTGAAGGGCATGCACAGCTTTGCTTGTGCTTTCAGTCCAGTGGTCAAGATTGTTTTGGTATCTAGTGCACATAAACATTTAATTTTCAATTGCACAATATAAAATAAAATTATACTGTCTTTTTTATTCACAAAAAATACACTAACATTACTGGATATGTGCAAAGAAGTGCAGCACTTATGCCAGGTTAATGCTGCGTGAAATGCAAACCCCATTATTTTAGACCTGGCTGATTTGCTAGGTGGACACAGTGATAAAACCTCATAGCATAAGATGTACTATAATAAACATTTAAACACGCTCACTGAGCAGCCCAATCTAACCTGCCAGAAAGCCATTGTTTAGATGTTTCAGTATGTGAGCGGCCCAAATGAAAGAACTCACAGATGGAGAATGAATGTTTTTTGTGTCAGTTTATTACCAAATATTTCTTTAGCATAACTGAAACAAGAGTTTATTTCTTTTATCCTTATTCTTTTGTTCACATCACACACTTTCAGGGGAGACTCATCGGGTGGGAGAGTCTAAAATGCATGCACCGGTATTTCCAATTATACATGGAGGAACAGATGGTAAATGAAGTTGATTGAACATTAAAACAACGGTAGCTTATGGTGACATGCTATAAAAGACGACAAAAATTAAAAAGTTCATACATAACTCACATTTCATGTACGAACGCTATGCGACCGAGTCTCCTCTCGCAGAGCGAGCGTCCCCTGAAAGCTGCTCGTATTTTATCCACTCTGAGGTGATGGAGGGATATGCCTGGAGGAGAGAAATGAAAAGGATCCAAGTGAAAATTAAATGGCTCCGTCTGGCAGTCAGCTCAGCGGGGGCCTAGGGTTAATCAGAGGGGGTGAGAAAGAGAGAGAGAGAGAGAGAGAGAGAGGGAGAGAGAGAAACACTAGGAGGATGACAGTACTGCATAGACTGCAAAGCATCAGAGAGACTATGAGAACAGCGAGTATGAGACACAAAGTCAAAAACAGACAGAAAGATTCATCAGGATGGAAACTCACAGGGACAGGAGGCATGTTTAGAGAGGCTCGGCTGCCCTCAGAGACCTTTTGAACCCGCTGCAATGGGTCTGTCTGGGAGTCAGAGCTACATGAGGTGCTGTATGTGTGTGATGTGCATCAGTGAAAACGCAGGTGTTGAGTGTTGAGAAGTGGTATTGCTTCAGTCTCTGTCTCTATGGAACCATGCCGACGCAGGTATAGAGACTCATAGTCCTGATTTAAAATCAGATACTTGAAACATTGGAACTTATTTAAACAGTAGAAGTTACATGGCATACAACTTATTTAATGCATGTAGAGATACAATATGCACTTCTTACATTAGAAATTAATACAGAAATAGAATATTGAATATAATAGCCTGTATTTTGCTATATATATATATATATATATATATATATATATATATACACACACACACA
>NW_015539816.1:328071-344395 GCF_001515605.1 Sinocyclocheilus anshuiensis | reverse complement strand
AACATTTATTTAAATGCAATATGTATGTTATTTGAAACATGGGCAGATCTCTGAGTCACCTATAATGGAAAATGTCATTTCATTTTTTTCCTCAGTTTGAAAATATGCATTCCATATGCTCGTTTTACAAGGATGGGTCAGCATACATCCTTGTGCTTCTGACAGTGTGCTAATCTCAGTCTGGGCAGCTGCTTCTGGTGAAGGCTAAATGTCTTCAATGTGATATATATTGAAAGTTCAGCTGAGTAGTCAGAAGCCATTATCAGCAGTTTAACTCCGCACAAGCTTCTGAAGTCAATTATGCTGCATATAATATGCGACTGAAAGCACCCATTTGACGTAAAGTACTTACAGTGTCTATAAAATAGCTGTGCAAATATGTGTCCATTGGCCTAATATATGGGAATATGAGTCAGTCTCAATGAAGAAGCTCTCAGAACGCTGTTGGAGGCCTCAAGAGAGGAAAGCTGCATCACTTGAAGAAAAGTGTAACTTTTTAAAAGGGCTTTTCTAACACTTCTTCTTGGTTAGGAAATTAGGGAAAGTTTTTTTTTTTCTTTTTTTTTCAACAACTTTGAAACTTAGGCGGAGGAGTGTTCTACATTGCCAAAAGAAAAGCAATTTCACGCTTCATTCCAAGATCTGAACACTACCTTATTGGAATTAACACCATTACACATCAAGACTAGAAAACTTTGTTCACACATTAAACCCCCTTAATTATAAGTATGATAACAAACCATGTTAACAAAGCTTACCATGATAGTAAATAATCAATAGCATCACCAAATACCTAAATTGCCCATTTAAACTATTTAATTCATAAGCATGTGTAAATACCTATTTAGATTTTGGTGTGAATTTGAGAAGTCATGCCCAAAAATTATATATAGGCTAACTTGCGCATGCAGGCTTTATGAAGTAAATAATACAGATTTTACATAAAGTAAATATTTAATACAAATGGTCATGGAATCTCAATTTAACTTGTCAGTAATACTTAAATCTCAAATTCTGATCATACCAGCAAGACCACCAGAAAACAGGCTACTTGAAGACTTACCCAGCAGCCAGTAAAAAATTTGTGTTGGCTCCTGATCTCATGGGAGTTTGAACTCATCCACTAGATGAAGGTACGTGTTACCACAGTGTAAAATATAGATATATATATATCTACATTTTGGTGTTTAGGAAAGTTGATGTTATTCACGCTATTCAGTTAATCCCTGTCCTCTGCTGTCCTCTAATGTCTGCAGATGAAACTACAAAGCAGGTACCAGGAATGTCTATGAAAATAGATGGTCCTGCTGTTGTGGATGTAAAGTATTAATGAGAGGGGCACAACAAACAAATGAGCCTCAGGTGTTTCAAAAAATAGTTAAACAAAATACAATTTCTGATATTATGCCTAAAGAAAAATCATCAGTTTCGACCACTCTGTTTCTGTTTCCATAACAGCATTCAAAGTAAGCCATTGAGCTAACACACACTTACCTTTTTTCTGTCCACCAGTTCATGTTAAACGCAATATACATCAATTAAAACACCCTAGTTATCTATTTACTGAAATCATTCATACTTTATACTTTGTCTAAGATTTCTGAGATTCAGACCAGAAATTAAGCAAACAATAATCTAGAAGCTTGCGTTCTGCAAGTGAACGTTGCTCTATTGTGCCATCCCAAAGAGGCACAAAATCACTTTCACGGACTTTTAAATTAAATTTTTAAAAAAAACTAACACTAGCTTTTCTAATCTTTTTGTATTCTATCTGTTTTCTTTTTATTTATTATACAATTAACAAAAGCAAAAAAGGCCTCTAACACTAGCTTGCGCTATTCTTTTTCTATTCTATCTGTTTTCTTTTTTATTATATAATTAAAAAAAAAAACTTGCTACTTGTACTGCGTTAAGCTATCTGAGATTTGTTATTGCACTTGTATATCATTGCTCTTTTGTTGATTTTGATTGCTTCCATTGTCCTCATTTGTAAGTCGCTTTGGATAAAAGCATCTGCTAAATTACTAAATGTAAATGTAAATGTCTAAAACAGCACAAAATGTGTGTTTTTTCATCACTCTGAATAGGATTTGATGGGTGGATGGATGGATGTGATGGACGTTGTCATTACAAGTGTACTCTTAAAATATAATATGTTTTGTTACCAGTAGATGGCAGTCATCAGTCACAAATGTACACCTCCGAATTTTAGAATAGAATAGAAGGGAAAAGAATAGAACAGAGCTTGTATTACCATACAACCGGTGCCATTTGAAACTGTATTTTTAAAATGAATTGTATTTCACTGGTAGGCTAAATCAACAAGGATCCCCAAACCCCTCAGAGTTAATCATATTTTTTTTTTATTTTTAACGTCATAACTTGGAAAATCCAGAAGTCTTTAGGAGGCCTAAATGTCTTTGCACCTTCCAAACAAAGATAATCTTTTAAAATAAGAACATCTCTCTCATTTCTATATCTGTCTCATACATAGAACCTGCTCACAGCTTGCCAAAGCTTGCCAAACTTGATCTATTTGTGCACCTTTTTCTCACACAAAACACATGTTACAGTAATTAAACTAGTTTAATTAAGATGAGTCACTGTTTCCATAGTTGTTGTACCAAAGTGATATGTAAAGCACACTTCAGAATCTCACTGGATCCATAAAGCAGTGCTTCCCAACCTTTTTTACTCCAAGGCAAGCCACCATCCACAAAAATATTTGAACGTCCCATTACTTTTTCAGTTGTTTGTGATTACAAATAGTTTTCAACCCAATAAAATATTTAGTGCTTGACATAACTATTGTAAAAATGCCCACTGAGTTATCGGAGTTTGATTTCATGATTTATCCAGGCCTAGAAATTACACTTTTAAAATGATTCTTTCTCATATGTAAATAACAGCTGGTATCCTTCTTCAAAAGAAAAAAAAACAGTTAAGGGAATTAAAACGTGAATTAAAATAGAAATCTTGATTTTTTTATTGTTTTTGGCTTATTTAATGCTTGTTATGCCCCCTTGGATCTTGAGCCCCCCTTGGAAATTTGCTGAGGCCCCTAGGTGGGCCCCGGGCCCCTGGTTGAGAACCACTGTAGTAGAGGTCATCCAGGTACTGTTCTCATATTATAAATACTACACATGCTGGCATACTCATTTTAATTATTTCTTTTTGCAAACTATATAGTAGATGAGCTTAAGGCTACATTTTCACTTACTTATGAAGAAATTAATTAGGTTATTAATTGTTTTAATTAAAGTGTATAACAGAGCAAAATAAAGCTACTCAGTGAAGCATGCAGGATTTAATCTAAACAACGTTTGGGTCAACGTCAGTTACCAAACATTCAAATGGTGCTTTGCCTTGTACTTGAAAAACGATACATTTACACAGATTTAACAGTGTAGCATATTGTAATCACGCCGTTGATTCTAATGACTGCACGTAAGCTGCTTGATAATAACGCGAGCGTTCTACTTTTGTCGCGTCGCGCTCGTAGACACGGTGTTCAGCTCTACATCTCTTTCCACATCAAAGGGAAATCACACAAGTTCCCACAGTTTCAGCGGAGGGGGGCTGCCAGCGCTTGAAAGGATCATTCGCCTCCAGTGCACCAAAGCAAACAAACACTCTTGCCCTCGGAAGTTGCATATTTCCATAAACTGCTCTATGGATTAAAAGCGTCCTTGAGTGCAGTCGGCGTTGTTTGCGATTAAGCTCGATATGTCTCAAAATCAGCCTCTTTGCGCTCTAGTTTTTTTAACTTCACTCTTCTGCTCGGCATGCTCACAGGGGACACGATTCGTTCATTCAGCTGCACTAGATGTGGATGGGAGATACAACATTAAGTGGGGATTTGATGAGTCCACGATAACTTTTGAGGTAGAAGTGGAAACGAGAGGATATATAGGATTCGGTTTGTCACCGACCGGTGCGATGTCCTCGTCTGATATCGTGATAGGTGGTGTGCTCAGCGGAAGTCCATATCTGCTGGTAAGTGTGCAAGCACCTTTGGGTTTGAATGCATCTCACATTCAACGCTGATTATACAGTTCGAGAACACTGACTCACAATTTAAAATCAGTCTGCTGCATTTGATCTCTGTAAATGTCGGGCTGGATTGATTATTATTATTTCTGTTTTAAGTACTGAAATGATTCAAGTCAATTGAGTCTTATTTGGTTGGTTTTTTTTCTAACAAAAATGTTTGGGATGGATCTGTTTTTGAATGCATCTCACATTCAACGCTGATTATACAGTTCGAGAACACTGACTCACAATTTAAAATCAGTCTGCTGCATTTGATCTCTGTAAATGTCGGGCTGGATTGATTATTATTATTTCTGTTTTAAGTACTTAAAATAATTCAAGTCATTTGAGTCTTATTTGGTTGTTTTTTTTTCTAACAAAAATGTTTGGGATGGATCTGTTTTGGTCAATCTTTGTTATGGATAATCTGCTCTGGATCATCTTTTCTTCCATCCATTTAACTATAGCCTATAACAATAGCCTAATTGTAAGAATAAATAAATTAATGAATAAATAAAGTTTTTTTATTTTTTACTATCCCATAATGCCACTGTGCATTCATCAGAAAATAACAGTTCACACTTAACAAGCAGAACTAATCAAGTTATATATAATATATAACTTATATATAGTGTTGGGCTAGTTACTCAAAGAATGTAATATATTACTCATTACTAGTTACTCATTTGAAAAGTAATATTGTTACTTTACTTATTACTTTCTGGCAACAGTAATTAGTTACAATACTAGTTACATTAGTTTTTCTTCGCACCCCACAAAAGTTGTAACTGTGCATCTTCCACATAACATTCTAGTGATTGATAGTGACATTCAAGTAGAAGTGTTGTATTAATCTCATCAATTGTCATGTGTAGCTTGAAGCTAATTGTCATTTCTCCGTTACCCATATACGATTATATTTCATTTCACAAATTTGTAAGAAACTTTAATTTTCCAAAACAATTTTTAATTATAGTAATATAATGCTGATCAGATAATACCACATGCTGATCAGAGGGATGTGGGTGGGATGTAATGCCAGAGTAAAGTAAAGCCACAACTTACACAAAAGTGCTCATGATCATCTTTTTTCCTGGCAAAATCAATATAATGCAATATTTCTATCTGCTGAATGTAAGCTTTTCCATAATCCAAGCTTGCCTGCTGCACTGGGGACATCACATGCATGTGCGAGTCGTGAAAATTATGAAAATAAATCTAGGAGTTATTTGATTGTTGGATTTTAAATCAGCGGGGTTGAGGCATCAAAAGTAACTAAGTAACTAAGCTGTTTTATGGATGGTAACTGTAATATTATTACTGAAATCTTATTAGTAATTAGTTACACTACTAGTTACTGCAAAAAGTAATATTATTACAGTAACTAAGTTACTAGTTACTATTACTGCCCAACACTGCTTATATATTAATCGCTCACCTTTTTACAGCCATTCATTCTCATATGAGCAACTCCTAGCTTTTTAAACTTGGAGTTAGACATACCCCAAAACATGAAAAATAATTTGCACTACTTTGGATCACAAAACAACTTTGCATAAATATGAGTAATTATCAATGTAATTATTATTATTTATTTTTGTGTGTCAATAAAGCAGAAATAAAATGCATATTCTGTATATTGTATATTATCAGAACATCTGTATTGGTAGTGGTCACAAAAACTATATTGATTATTGTTAGAATTTGTCATTTTTACTTGACTTCCATAATTTTTTACAGTAAATGGGAATTTTAATCATGCAATGTTCATAGAGATTATTATAAAATTATATTCAGGTTTTCAGAGTGTGTGACCACTCTCCACTCTCCAAGACCACTTTCGAACATTTAAATCTGCAGTGATAGCTTTTTGTGTCCTGAAATCTACTGCAATGAGATCATCCACTGATCTACAATCAGCTGCCCTGTTGTTACCTGGATTGTATTCAGACAGTACTCACATAAACACTACTGTTTCAACTGCAAGCAGCGCAATATTTCAATACATCCACACTGGTGTATATTCTCTGCACATAATCTCCATCCAGCTGATGTATACAATAGAAGTTTATGATTAGATTTCAACACAGCACTATTCATCAGCATTGTGTAATGAATGCTCATTTATATCAATACATTTCTGTTTTAGTTTTGTAAGCATGAGTCATGACGTCTTTTGTTCCAAAACATATCCATAATGGTGTCTGAATGTATTGGAAACAAATAGGACATTTGCCAGTGCAGCTAACCAAACATTTTGAGCAGGTTATCAAATGTGACCACACACACATGCATTTACTCACATGATCCCAGTACTCCTTAAAAATAGCTTATTTTCTGATTCAAACTCAAACCTGAGATGGACTAACGTCGTTCCTCCTCACTCTGCTCAGGACTACTATACAGACTCAAACAGAAAGGTCCATAAAGATGCGCTGCAGAGCTACCAGCTGCTGTACGGCAGAGAGAATGACACACATACCGTTCTGGCTTTCAGCAGAAACCTCCAGACCTGTGATGACAATGACAAAGTCATTACGGTAGGTTTGACTGCATGCATCATTACATCTGGCTCCGTAAGTCTGAAAGAACCATCAGTGGCAGTGTCTGTAACCAGTTTTTTGGAGCCATTTTTTGAACTCTTGGTTGTAATTTTAGCACATTGCCTTTTGTTCAGGGGAAATAATAGTACGGTGTTTTATTAAGGAGTTAAATAAACTCACTTCCCCAAAATGTTGTCAAATTATTACTTGTATAGAATGTCTCTTGCACTTAAGTCTACAATTACCCATAATTTGTCAATGCCCAGGGCAGTACAGTGAGAGTGATCTGGGCGTTCCATGTGGAGGATGTGGGAGTGTCAGGACCAGTCTACCATGGGACGAACAGAGGCAGAAAGAGTCTGCGATTACTCAACCCTGGAACCAGCTCCAGCATCCCAGCAGGAACAGCTTTCTTTGACCTTCAAAACGAGGAGGTGAGGAAAGTGCATTCAGCAGACTGCTGAAGCGTTTGATGGGCTAGGAGTGACAGAGAACGGCATAGCCCTAGGCAGTGTTATACCTACGGTTTCATCTATTTTTGCATGCTTAGGAATCAAGGTCCTTGTGGTTACATATGAATCCTTTTTAAATACAGACCCTTTTGCTTCCTGATTGGGTATTTTGAATGAAAACAAGGCCCCTTTTATGCTTGTGGGATACTGCCAAACACCAGATTTTATAAGAGTGCACATACTTACAACCGCATAACAAATTCTCAGCATTGAATAGGAAAAAAAAACAGGAAATGGGATTAATAAAACATCCATGCTCTCCAGTCCACAATGGAATACTTCTGCTTGTTGCTGTCTAACTGCTACATTTAACTATTTTGTGACTGATGCAAATATTTTATCTATAAATTTGTTAACATGTTCAAATATTGTAGGTTCCTGTACCGCATAAGGATACAACGTACTGGTGTCAGATCTTTAAATTTCCAGAGCTGAAGAAGAAACATCATATAATCAGAGTGAGTAATAAAATTCTTTACATTTTCAAGAATGCCCATCATAATCAAATCATAATGGTTTAAAACATTTAAATTTATTAAAGGGGTCATATGATGTTGCTAAAAATAACATTATTTTGTGTATTTGGTGTAATGAAATGTATGCACCAAGAGCTTGTAACACTCCAAAGAGAAAGGAAAAATTTAAATCGCATCATATGACCCCTTTAAAGTCATGTTTTAAACCAGAGAAGATATACAACGACTGTTATTCCAGAGATGCTTGCTTAGGAAATTACAGGCTTACATATTGCCAATTAACTGCTCCCTGTTGTGTTGTGAAGTACCTTCTACTATTTCAGTTCACTTCTTCTGTACTTACATTTATGGGCTTTCATGAAGCTTGTGCATTTTCAGATTCCTGTCAATCAAGTACTGTTATTAAATGACATGATCATCTTTACAAAATGTAAATGCCAAGAAAATCTAGATAATACCAGTGTTGGGGCAGCTACTTGCAAGCTACAAGATAATCATAGTATGAAGCAATTAAGCTTCAGTCAAGCTTCTGTTTTTAAAAGTAGCTACACTAAAATATATATTCCTGGTACAATAACAATAACTTACATAACTATGTCGGAAACCTAGCACAACAACTCAAATTGGTGAATCATTTTTGTGAATCTGTTCATTTCTGGATGAACAGATTCCCTCAAATGATATGTGAAGGAGGACCACTACGAACAATTCACAAGAATTAATCAAACTTTACAATGCATCTCTCACATGTATGTTCTGTATATGTACAGTGGGTACGGGAAGTATTCAGACCCCCTTAAATTTTTCACTCTTTGTTATATTCAAATGGCTGCAATATAACAAAGAGTGAAAAATTTAAGGGGGTCTGAATACTTTCCGTACCCACTGTATGTCATTTGACCTAGTTTCCTGTGTTCCTACTTTCCCGCCAATAGTTTATCTTAGTTACTCATTGATTTGATTAGTGTCTGCACCTGTTTGATTGGTTTGTTTCATAAAGGGGCTGGTTACACCTGGTCACTTCATGCGTTTTGTCTGATCGGATAGCTATCCGATCGTGAAAAGACCAGGTGTAAATGCCCTCCAAAACGCATTCGAGACGGATATAATTCCGGTCGCTCAAACCACTTCAGGAGGTGGTCTGGGATGCATTCCAGATGAAACTGGACCGAAATGTTAAAATAATAAATGTGTGAGAGCGTGTTATAGGCTATATGACATTAGTCAGACTGCGCTAATGCAACACGCATCGCCACGGACGAGTAGCTGAATATCTCTTCAGCAAGCCGACGTGCAAACTGCCGCGAATGAAACAAAGTAAGACGCAGACGGTCAACACACAATCATCTTCATTAAAAGTAGTAAGACAAACTTATCTTTCCAGTGCTGATGCCATGCGCTCTCCCTATTGCGGTCTTTGATCTTGAAATGAGCTGATAATTAATAAAATGCAGCGCTTATCTTTTGATTTTGTTGACGTGAACTCCGTTAAATGTAAATATAGCACAGGAATTGAAGATCGGATTTAAATCCGTTTTGCGACGACACATTTATGTGCCAAGTGTAAATGGAAACGTTTTAACAAATCAGATAGATATCCGATCAGCGAAAACGCATGAAATGACCAGGTGTAAACAGGCCCTATAAGTATAAGCCCTGTGTTTTTTTCTGTTCACTGTCAGTTGTCTTTGCGTGTAACCTGGTTGTTCTGTTCTGTTCCCAGTTTTGGATTTTGTGTATATAAAACTGAATTGCTGTGCTTAGATCCAATCTCTCAACTTCATTTGCAACCAGGCTATGACAGCATCATATAAGAAAGGACTGTTTATTATTCACTAGAATGAATGAATGAACATTTTTCCAACATTACGTATGAGAGATATGACCGTTTAGGGTGAACTGATTCATGAGAATAAAATTTAAAAAAACTGCACAATGTGAGACAGAGAGGATCCAAATCTGTGATGTTTACAGATTTAATTGGTGTCAGTGTGAATGCTGAACACAGTTTTCGTTTAAGCATGTATTTCATGTTACTGTTTAAGTAGCTTCACCATTTTTTGTTACTGTTGTTATTCTGTTGGATGCTATATTTTCTAAATATGTTTAAAACATAAATTAGATTCCTCGTACGTGATTTCATTTCAAAACATGGTACTGTATGTTTTACCTCATATTGGTTGTTTTTACATTGTTTAGATCTCTTTCTGTCTCTCTCCCTCAGCTTCTTTTTTTGTCTCACCTGCTTATTATTGTCTTTTGCAGCTGCTATTTGTAGATCAGACATGTTTCTGAAATTATACTCTCTGACCCAGATGAAAGAGTCTTCCCGTAACTAAGCTTTTCAAGTTTTCTTAATTAGAGGCAGAATAGGTACTTTAATCATATGATAAAATACTATACTATAATTAAGCATCATCCTTTCAGGCTAATTTTTCAGATGCACTAACCTTTAATTTAATTTAATTGTTGTAGTCACCATGTTCGTGCCCATGTAAAATTCAGCTGTGGAAAGCCAGGCATGCATTCATCTACATTAATTCATCACTATGGCTACAGCTCCATGTTTTTAGCGAAAACATAAGTGCTGCACATGCAAAAGTGAGCAGCTCACAGTATGAATGTAACCCATTTAGTTTGCTGCAGTGTTCAGTATGTAATGCCAGATACAAAGACTCTACAGTAAATAGACTTGTGCGTAGTCCGTGTTTAACAAGATGATGAAACGTAAAGACAAGTGCACACTGACACATTCTAACATTCACTAGATGCACTTTAATCGTGGCCTAAATATTGCTTGGGTACATTTACATGGATCATGTTTGAGTTAGATATTACATTTAGCCTCCATTTAACCTTTCATTAACATCAACTGAACACAAATCAGTTGAAACCAGCTAGTGAATAATTATTGTGACCCCTCTTCGCCCTCTTTTCCTGTCCTCTCTACATACAGTAGCCTGGTATTCGGAAAGCTCCAGGCTGTGTTAGTCAGATGCCAACAGCTGCCCCATAACCACAGCAGTCTCTGGATGTTTCCTGCTCTGTTCCCACTCATTTTCATGGAGCAGATGTTTAACTGTCAAACAGGAGCAGATTTTCCAGACACTGTGCTCTCACTGTCTCTATTCAGGCCATATTGTCACTGTCCTTATTCAGTCAAAAACCTCATGCTATGTGATGCCAGAATAGGCTGTCTGGGTGTACTTTATACAGTATCACAATTACAAAGAAACGCATTGAATTAAGCATGAAATTCTGAAGTATAAAGGCTTGTAAAAATGTGCTCTCAGTGTACTTTATTTGCTTAGGCATATTGCAGATTATTTACTAAGAATAAACGCGTAAATCGGCTCGTGCAAATACGCACACACATACTTACAGTAAATTCGGTTTGTGCTTGTGGTAATTGTCACAAATGTTTTGCATGTCTCCTTAATCAAACACACCTGATTCAGGTCATCAGCTCATTAGTAGAGACTCCAGGACCTGAAATTTCTGTGTCAGAGAAAGGAGACATGCAAAATGTGCAGTGATGGGGTGCCTCCAGGACCAGGGTTGGGAACCACTGTATTACAGTATAATGACAACAGTAGCATTATAAGGTTGGTAAGATCTGAATCTTTGATGGATTTACAGGTGCATCTCAATAAATTAGAATGTCGTGGAAAAAAAGAACCAAAGACTTAAACTACTTCAGTCTGTGTGCATTGAATTTATTTAATACACGAGTTTCACAATTTGAGTTGAATTACTGAAATAAATGAACTTTTCCACGACATTCTAATTTATTGAGATGCACCTGTAGATGGATGGATCAGACATGTTGTTATTGGTTAGAAACAACAGAATGTTACTACACAATCTCCATGTTCGTTAGATTTTGGGGTTTCAAAACAAAATGGCTCCCAATGGGTAAAAAAGAGGAGGTGGAAGGGAAATAAAGGAATGTTTGAATATTTATTCAGCCACTGTTTGGCCCTGGGTCCCACTGCTTCAGGCAGAGACCCCTGGAAGAGAAGGACACAGTTCACTCTGTTGGAAATGCTTTTATTTAGAATTCCAGTTCCGACAGAAGAAGCCCACTGTGAGGAGAAAAATAATACTAAAATCCCCCACTTCCTATTCCAGAGCTATCCAAGCTAGTTTTAGCTCAACAATCCACACACACAGAGTTTTCTTGTAGAGGATCAAAATAGAGTGGTTTAAAAAGATAACCTACTTTTATCAAATCTGTATGGCTGATCCCTTTATCAAAGCTTGGAACAGTGTAGTAGAATGTGTTCTTGTTTTGGATTAAAGAAATCTTGACTTCTCAGATTCGTTAAAGCAATACTTTCTCTACATCATATATGCACTACTGTTCAAAAGTTTGTTGTTAGTAAGGTTTATTTTAAGAAATTACTACTTTTAATAAGCAGGTCACATTAAATCAAAAGTGACCGTAAATACATTGTTATTAATTATGAAAATAAATTAAGTTTTGCCATCACAGGAAAACAAATTAAAACAGATTACAAATAGAAAACAAAATATTTTTAATCGTAATAATTCACACTAGCACCTTTTTACTGTATTTTTGATCAAAATGCACCATGGGTGAGTATGAGAGACTTGTTAAAAAAGCATTTAAAAATCTTACAAACCCCAAACTTTTGAGTGTTTATGTACATTAACTATATATTAATCAGGGTTAGGTTAAATTCAGATTTTATGTAATAATTTGTTGTTGAACTAGAATTTGAATTGGTGTAACCAGAAGACAATTTACTTTACTGAATTTTGTGACAAAATCTAAACAATTTGGATTAATTATGTCTGTTCATTCTCTGATATGCATATTACAAGTTGTAACACTTGTAACAAAATTCAACAAAATTTAGCCATACATTAATATAGCCATAAAAAGGTCATTTTACCAAGCAGCAAAACAAAATGTTCACCACATTGTTTGATATATTTATTGACAATTCATGATACAATTTTCAGATTCAGTCTATAATGATATTCATCTATACATATATTAGTCTACACATATATTATTGAACTAATACAATAATAATACTGATACTATAATGCTATAATACTACTAATAATAAAGAAATAAATACATTTCATAATCGATTAGTCCTTCATAATAAAGGTTTCTCTACTGCTAAGTGAGATTTGAGCAGTTTTACTATTTTACCTTTTTGATTTTAATGCCATTTCAATTACTTCAATTCAAATTCTAACAATTCTACATACTATGTTCAAATTCAGAAGTAGAATTTGGAATACAAAAGGCATTCTCAATTCAATTCTGAGAGCGCACAGCACAGCTATTCATATTTCTCTCTGTTTGTTGTTGTTTTCAGATAGAGCCAATGATTCAGAAGAGTCATGAGAATCTGGTTCATCATATTCTGCTCTACCAGTGTGACAGCGATCTGAACAAGAGTGAGATTAACAGAAGACATGAATGCTACCATCCAAATATGCCAGACTCCTTCTTCACCTGTGAAACTGTCCTGTTTGCTTGGGCTATTGGGGGAGAGGTGGTATTTCATAAGTTCATATTCATTCTAATAATAAAAAGTTTCAAATATTGAATAGAAATGATTTGTATCTTTTGCAGGGCTTCACCTACCCTCCCCATGTTGGAATGTCTATAGGAACCTCAATAGACCCAGTCTACGTACAAATGGAGATTCACTTCGATAACCCATCTTTACAAAGAGGTACTGTATGTCATGATACACTTCAACAGTTTAAAACCTGCCTCACTTGCTGCCCTAAGTGACATAAGGCACAACTAAAGAACCTTACAGTTATTTCCTGTGACTTTTTGTTAGTGTATTTTATGTATCTGTGAGTATCTGTTAAGTAATCAGTATAGTCTCCATGGTATATTACAGTGATTTGCAGCTAATAACTAATGAGCTTTTCTGTAAGGTTTGAGTCTGAGCTTCTCAGAGTTTTGGTCTCACCACAGGGATAGTGGACAGTTCAGGCCTGCGTTTGTACTACAGCCCCAGCCTGAGGCGCTATGATGCTGGGGTCATCGAGACAGGAGTGTGGGTCAGTCTCTACCACATGCTGCCCCCAGGCATGCAGGATTATATTACAGAAGGACACTGTACACAGGAGTGTCTCCAAGAGGTGGGACCGCACAAAAAAAAAATATTGTGGTTACACTCAAACTCATATTTGAGACCTACACTACTATTGAAACATTTGTAATCACTACGAAAGAGTGCTTTAGAAAGAAATCAATACTCAGGATGCATTAAATTACAGTTAATTACATATTATTACAAATGACTATTTATATAAATAAACTCTGTTCTAAAAGTCTTTTATGCTCACCAAGACTATCTGTTTGATCAAAATAAAGTAAAAATAGTATTATTGTTTAATATTATTACAATTTAAAATAATAAAACATTTTTAATATATTTAAAATGGCATTGATTCGTATAATGGCAAACGCTGATTTTTCTGCAGCCATTAATTACTCCAGTTTTCAGTGTCAAATGATTTTTCAGAAATCATTCTAATAGGCTGATTTGCTGCTGAAGTGACATTTCTTATTATTATCAATGTTTAAAACACTTGTGCTCTTTAATACTGCAGAGGAAATGATGATTTATGCATACTTGCTGAATAAAGGTATTAATTGGTAGTGTATAAAAATAGTATGTACATGGTAGTGTATCAAAATATAAATATTTAAAAAAAAAATGTTTTATTACTATTTAAATCAAATTACAAGCAATAATTGTCTTCAAAAACATACAAAAAATGTCTTGGTAATTCCTAACATTTGAATGCTAGTGCAAGCTTCTCAAAACCCAGATAAAAAAAAAAAAAAAGAGGTATAACATGTGTCTCTCTTCCTGTAAGTCATTAGACAGCGAGATGCCCAGTGGAATTCATGTGTTTGCAGTTCTGCTCCATGCTCACCTGGCAGGACGGGCTATAAGAGCCAGACATTTCCGCCAGCAGATTGAGCTCCAGCCACTAGCCTCAGACGATCAGTTTGATTTCAACTTCCAGGAGTTCCAGCCGCTCAGCCAGGAGAGGATCATCCTGCCTGTCAGTCAGAGTCCTTTTCAGTTTCATAATCTTCATTGCTCCATCTGAGGGTGAAATTGATGTTGCATTAATCATCAGATACAATGAACCTCACAGTTTACTTTATCGATTTATGGAAAACCTAGAAATAGCAGGGGATTTCAAAATGGTGAATTCTAGGCTTGGAAAAATAATGGATAAATCAAATGGTCAAAAGGTGTGGCTTCTCACAAATTTCCAGGCCTTGTAAGAACTCCAGCATGGGTTATTAAATTTAGATGTGAGGGCTTTTATCCCTCACAGTCTCGTTTGGGTCAAATTAAATATGCTGTTTACTCTGACTAAAGTCCTAGTTTATAGCTGAGGGATTGATAGTGTTTTAGCAGTAAAGAATAGAGCAATTATCATTATCTGCTCCAGTGTCTCAGCCATAGCCAAGCACTTTGTATTACCTAAGAGTGGTGTAATAAATTCAACATGTAAAGAGCACACACTGTGCATCTGCAGGACTGGTGTTTGTTTAAAAGGGCCCACAGGCGAGAGGTGACTCATGTGTGAATTGTGACTTGTTATCCTGTTCTGTTGTGTAATAACAATCAGCAAGGTTTTAACAGTTTATACTCAAATGAGTTTCAATGGCCTATTCTGTTTGACAAGCACCCAACAGTGAGCATAATAGATAAGCAAATGTTTTTTGTAATTTGCTTTTAATATCTGTGTGTTAACCGACATGTTTTTCTGTCACCAGGGGGATTCTCTAATCACTGAATGTAGATACAACACTAAAGGCAGAATGAACATGACCTGGGTAAGATTAAGGCTTCTAAAGCCTTGTATGCTTTTACTAACAACAATTATATAGATTTGTGTCATATAGTTTGGCTAGGTTTTCTTGTGAATTACACCAATTATAGAGTTATTCATGATAGAAATCCTGGTTAACAGCAAGCTTATTCAAACTGTTCAGTCATGATGTCTGATTTGTAGGCCATTCTAGGGGCTAAATTAACGTGGCTTCCTTTGGGAATTTATAAAGGGATTTTAAAATAGCATTTTTTTTTTACTTTCTCATTTCATTTACCAGCTTAGTTCACCCCAAAATCAAAATTCTGTCTTGATTTGCTCGTGCCCCTTTTTTACAAGATGTAATATAAGTCTCAGGTGTCCCTAGAATGTGTCGGTGAATTTTCAGCTCAAAATACCACACAGATCATTTATAATGGCTATTTTCAGTGGAATAAGAAACAGGCTGTTTTCGTGCATGTATCTTTAAATGCAAATGAGCTGCTGCTCCCCACGACCCCACCCCCTTTTCCAGAATAGGGCTGTGCCTTTACAGCGCGTACTTCAGATACTCTGCCAAAAAACAGCTGTTTGGTTTTGATTATTACAGAGCCCGGGAAGTCACCTGTAGGAGAAAAAAAAAACAATCCGTAGCAACGGTTTTGCAATCCGTCCCCTCAGTTTATTAACCGTACTCACAAATTCTTATTGTTTTTTTTTCTCCTACAGGTGACTTCCCGGGCTCCGTAGATTATCATGTCTGTCAAGCTGAAATCATGCATTTTAAAGCCATGTCAATTTAAACTTCTGATATACTGTTTTCTGAGAGCACACATCTGAAACACATGCACAGAAAACGGCTGTCACATGGCATGTGAGTACTAAACATAGTTGTCTTTCATGTCTTATCGAGATTAAAATG
>NW_015539816.1:325972-327736 GCF_001515605.1 Sinocyclocheilus anshuiensis | reverse complement strand
ACAGATGAGTTACAAAAACACAATCGGTTATGTCTGTGAAGGTAAACAGCTGGGAAAGAAATCGCATGTTTATAAGATCTGTGTATTAAGTCACAGCCATGTAATATACGCTCTCTACGCTGTAAATATGACCCAAACAGTAAAATAAAAACAGAAAATCAGTCACTGCTCTTGACCGAATAACTTCCATAGCTTTAATAAGAAGACATTTCTTACTTGAATGCTGCTAGCATGGCAAAAATTTCCATAGACTTGCATTGAACAAGGAACTGGAGCCATTTCTAGGGGATCAAAATGTCTTAAAGAAAGACTCTTTTGACTTAAGCTAGTTAGCAACAACCTGTCATCCACCTAGTATGGGAATGGTAATGGCAGAGTAATTACCCAGAACACCATAGCAATGTAGGGTGGTTGTGTACACGCACTGCCAACACACATTTATGTTCAAACAACATGTAAAAGTGAATTTTGCATATTAGGTGTCCGTTAATGTCATTCCAAACCTGTGTGACTGACTTTCTTTCTTCTGTTGAATATAAATAATATCTTAATATCACAGAAGAAAGACATACAGCTTTGGAACAACATTTCAAGACACAATTTTCGAATTGCAAATTAGCTCAAATATAAATTGTTAACCTGTTACGTCTTTTAAAAATGTAAGTTGCTAATGAGAATTACCATAAGGATGGCAGTTTAATTCAACCATTATAGTCCAAGTGTAGTGTGTGTTATCTTGCTAGAAACAAAAACATTTACAAACAAAAAACTAAAATTTTATATTAATTACGCATTCTAAAAACTATTCAGAAGGAACCCACTGCACGATGATGCAAATCCTTTTCCACATTTTAGGACTACAAACTGAACAGCTCTATTAGAAAAACGTCTTTGAATCTCTTTTTTTTCTAGCCGGTCTGTGAAAGACTGTAAGCTCTTTTGGCTAAACAATGTGTCTGCAAACAGCTGCAGGTCTCTGGAGATGGATCCAGCTGCTGACGTTTTTCCATACACATGTAGCCAGTGAGCTGCACTCCTGATAGGCTGAGCGGAGCTGCTTTTTCTCTGTAGACTGTCCACAATCCATAAATATCAAGGCCAAATCACTGGTGTTTTGGATTCATATTAGAGAGATCAAGATATATTTGCTGCTCTGTGCATGTCAGTTCAGCTTTGCTCAGTACTGGGCATAATTTGTCACAGGCCTCTGGCTGTAACAGTGATTCAGATGCATTATGTCAGTGTAGTATTTCAAGGTCTTGACCCTAGTAATGTGGAATTTTTTTTGTACAGGGAGGTCTTAGTACACGGGATGAGATGTGTTTGTCATATCTGCTGTACTACCCCAGGGTCAACCTAACCAGGTGTGAAAGTTTACCAGAAATCACCGGCCAGCTTAAATTCATTGGGGTCAAAGAGATCCACGAACCTGTTACGTAAGTCTGAGAAACCACTTCAGTGAAGGGTTTCTTTGTTAGTGGCACATATTAGCAGTGGTGTAATGTAACAAAGTAATAATACTTTGTTACAGTTCTTAAGTATTTTTTGGGAGTATCTGTACTTTACTTGAGTTTTTATATTTCAGCCAACTTTTAGTTTTACTCCACTACACATTCGTAATTAAAATGTATACTTTTACTCCGATACATTTCCCCGAAGCATATTCATTACATACTACAAAGTAGTCAAAAGTCAGAAGAACACGGACTGCAGGAAAGCAGGTTTGACGAATCAGTGGTCTGGCGTTTGCAAGTTAGACGCCTG
>NW_015539816.1:311885-325263 GCF_001515605.1 Sinocyclocheilus anshuiensis | reverse complement strand
GGATTTTTATCATTATAGGGTGGATGTGTACACACACTGTCAACACACATTTATGTTCAAACAACATGTAAAAGTGAATTTTGCATATTAGGTGTCCGTTAATGTCATTCCAAACCTGTGTGACTGACTTTCTTTCTTCTGTTGAATATAAATAATATCTTAATATCACAGAAGAAAGACATACAGCTTTGGAACAACATTTCAAGACACAATTTTCGAATTGCAAATTAGCTCAAATATAAATTGTTAACCTGTTACGTCTTTTAAAAATGTAAGTTGCTAATGAGAATTACCATAAGGATGGCAGTTTAATTCAACCATTATAGTCCAAGTGTAGTGTGTGTTATCTTGCTAGAAACAAAAACATTTACAAACAAAAAACTAAAATTTTATATTAATTACGCATTCTAAAAACTATTCAGAAGGAACCCACTGCACGATGATGCAAATCCTTTTCCACATTTTAGGACTACAAACTGAACAGCTCTATTAGAAAAACGTCTTTGAATCTCTTTTTTTTCTAGCCGGTCTGTGAAAGACTGTAAGCTCTTTTGGCTAAACAATGTGTCTGCAAACAGCTGCAGGTCTCTGGAGATGGATCCAGCTGCTGACGTTTTTCCATACACATGTAGCCAGTGAGCTGCACTCCTGATAGGCTGAGCGGAGCTGCTTTTTCTCTGTAGACTGTCCACAATCCATAAATATCTCACTGGTGTTACTGGTGTTTTGGATTCATATTAGAGAGATCAAGATATATTTGCTGCTCTGTGCATGTCATGCTCAGTACGCTCAGTACTGGGCATAATTTGTCACAGGCCTCTGGCTGTAACAGTGATTCAGATGCATTATGTCAGTGTAGTATTTCAAGGTCTTGACCCTAGTAATGTGGAATTTTTTTTGTACAGGGAGGTCTTAGTACACGGGATGAGATGTGTTTGTCATATCTGCTGTACTACCCCAGGGTCAACCTAACCAGGTGTGAAAGTTTACCAGAAATCACCGGCCAGCTTAAATTCATTGGGGTCAAAGAGATCCACGAACCTGTTACGTAAGTCTGAGAAACCACTTCAGTGAAGGGTTTCTTTGTTAGTGGCACATATTAGCAGTGGTGTAATGTAACAAAGTAATAATACTTTGTTACAGTTCTTAAGTATTTTTTGGGAGTATCTGTACTTTACTTGAGTTTTTATATTTCAGCCAACTTTTAGTTTTACTCCACTACACATTCGTAATTAAAATGTATACTTTTACTCCGATACATTTCCCCGAAGCATATTCATTACATACTACAAAGTAGTCAAAAGTCAGAAGAACACGGACTGCAGGAAAGCAGGTTTGACGAATCAGTGGTCTGGCGTTTGCAAGTTAGACGCCTGCTTTGCTCGTGTGCAAACCATAGACTGTATAAAAACGGTGCAAACAAGTGCGCGCACAACCGCAGATGATTTCACTTTCCACTCAAGTCGAGGCTGGGGTGTGCGATATACAGTATATCGTCTGCGATAATATGGTAAGTGTTGTTGTAATGATGTGCGATCGGACATTATCAAGTAGGCTATATCACCAAATCACACACAGAGTTCACGCACGTTGATTTATTTGTCTATTAAAACTTCAAATTCCAGGCATTCTAAATTGTAGACGGCAAAAATGCTTCTGTATGCTTTTTATATTTATATAATTTAATATAGTTATCTTGATCTATATCACGCAAAGAGTACCGTTTTTCTGCAGATATCAGCATGATAACACATTTAATAATCATTTTATACAAGTTAAGTAAAGCAATAAGTGATTTACATTTTAGACATGTTGCTTGTTTTTGCTCAATTTTGCCAACGAAAGTAGTTCCAAACAAAGATCACAGCACTGTTTTGCGTCTCTGAGCAATGAACCGTGTTTACTTATTGAATGAATCAGCTTTTTGAACGAATCGGTTGATAAAAATGATTCAGTGATTCACACATTATCACAGTCAAATGCTTTGTTTCTGAATGAATCAACTGTTTGAATGAATCGGTTGAATCTCAATGACTCACCCATTAACAGTCACTTGCTGCCACCTACTGGCGGTTTTAATTTCACATTTCTACTATTTTTTTCATGTTTTAAATAATTTCAAATATCAGTATTCAACGTTTTATGTTACAAACAAAACATTATTTATCCATCTGTAACTGCAGGTTAAATGCATCCATGCCCCCTCTGAGATACATTAAACCGTGTGAATACATCTAAATGCTATTTCAGATGCAGATTCCAGAAATGTTTTATGTTGGAATGAAAGACACTAAGTACCGGATGAAGTGCTTCTTATTCTTACCCAAAAATACAGAATGGAAGAAAGAGTTAAAACTGAACACAATCTTGCTACTGCTGAACGCAAGCTGTGCATGAACATTTTTTATATATATTTATTTGCTTCTTTTCCATTTTGCATTTACTTGTACTTTTACTTTCAATACTTAAGTACGTTTAAGATTAAAAAAATACTTTTTGTACTAAATATAACATACTTTAAGGGTGCTTTCACACCTGTGACAAATCGATTGCTTTGTTCCGAAACAGGGATTAAAATTATTACAATGTTGCTTTTTATTCTTGGTGCGGTTCGCTTTCACACGGCAAAGTTTCTAAACGGACCAAATTTGTTAATACAAGTCACGCGCGAGTAAACTGTCCTCTCATTGGTCAAAGTTCCACGGTTTATTTTCCGGGATTCCACTGAGCTGTCACGCATGTCATCCATCAGGATGGAACGACAACAGCTTTTTTTTTGTAGCTGTCCTTATATTCATTTATCACTTTGAGCAGGAGTCCAGGATTCATTGGGAAAACATTTTTAAAATGCACCTACTAGGAAGTAGAGCAATAAGACGGCATTATAAAATGAAAAAGTGCGCTTTTTTATTTTGAATGGCGAATACGTGCTCACCCACAGACATTCACAGGTTCATTTTGAAGTAAAATTAATATTTTACTTCATTTTACATGTACCCACAATACATGGCACTGTAGTATGATTTCATTGTTTTATCTCATTATTATGAACATCCCTGTATATACCCAATTTTATATTATGTTCATGTTAAAGGTACTGTAAGTGATTTAATGCAACATCAGTCCAAAAATATCCCAATGACTGTATTAAGCATCCTGAAATATCAGATATGTCTCTCTATGCCTGAGACTCTGTAAACTGCAAAAATTTGATTTTCTTTTTTGTTTAGCAAATCAAAGGACTCACACATGTGCCTTTTTTGCACTAATTAGTTGGTCCACAAGGTGGCAACACTTTCCCAGGCTATTGTTTCACAGTCTAAAAAAAGAAACAGGTGAGATGGAATGACAACAACAAACTAATGGAGACGGCAACAACAATAGATGACCCTGTTTACCAGCGATTGTGTGAGAGGGTTAAGAGATCTCCACAACTTTAGGTTAAATGTGTACAAAGGCAATTTTATTGGTCATAACTTCTGGAGAGAAATAGGTGTGATGTGAATTTCGCCATCATCACAGTACACACATGGCCCGACTTTTGAGTCTAGTAAACCATAAAGCTATTTGCGCTGCATATGAGTTTGTTTAATATTATGATGATGAATGAAAATAATATAACAAATAGAGTTTGCAATATCAAGCAGCATAACGGACTGTTTTTGTACCGCTCTTAAGTTAAACTGGATACTCCAAGCTTTAAGTTCCAGAACAGCTAACATCACTTACAGCTCCTTTAAATTTTAATTTGAAAGGACAAAAGGAGGTACAGAAATTGGTCATAACTTCTGGAGAGAAATAGGTGTGATGTGAATTTCGCCATCATCACAGTACACACATGGCCCGACTTTTGAGTCTAGTAAACCATAAAGCTATTTGCGCTGCATATGAGTTTGTTTAATATTATGATGATGAATGAAAATAATATAACAAATAGAGTTTGCAATATCAAGCAGCATAACGGACTGTTTTTGTACCGCTCTTAAGTTAAACTGGATACTCCAAGCTTTAAGTTCCAGAACAGCTAACATCACTTACAGCTCCTTAAAAAATTTAATTTGAAAGGACAAAAGGAGGTACAGAAATAAGCAGAAAGCTACAAACATATAAAAAAAAGAGAACTGTGGGACATACAGTAGGTTATGAAACAAAAGAAAACAGAAACAATGGAAGAAGTAAAACAATGGAAAGAAAGTTCAAGTAAGAAAAGTTCATTTAAATGAAACCAACTTGAGACAATACTGTGAAATGGGAGACCTTCCAATGACAGCCTAGTTCACATAAGGCCAGCGTCACTATCATAGACCCGTAATAGCTTAACAGCAATTGATTGATGGCTCACTGGATGATTAGATTATCAAATGAGGATATATGTTTTCACTTATCCAAATGTCAGCACAAGAGCTTTACAAGAAGATGTGCCATCTTGCTCCCATCAGAAAGTACAAATTGTTTGTCCGACCCACAGCAACATCTGGAATGGTCAATGTAAAATATGTTTGTCTCATTCTAAGAGGGCTAAAAAAGAAAAAAGAAAGACACTCTGAAACCACAAGCCACAAGGCCCTCAGACACATGGGATCAAATCTTGTTCATCCCTCTTGCAATTTGAGATCAAACTAAATAAATCCATCAATGTGTGGACGTGGATGTGTGTACGTCTATAAATGAGGAACATCTGAAGAGCCCTGCTGGTGGAGTGTGTTTATTCCACCCCCTGAGGCTCAGAGCAGTATTGTGCTCAGATGCTGGAATAAGGGGGATTTTAAGGGGATAGACCTGGCAACTCTAAACAGATTTAGTTTCAAAGCTCTGCCCCAAGCGCCCTCTGTCTTTCGATCACCACACACACATGCGCATATAAAGCTCATTGAGCAGAAATAGTTGCCTCAGGAGTATCTTTGATCAGTCAGTAAATTAATGACACTCAAACCATCATATACGCTGTGCGGAATGCAGTAAATGGTACCAAATAAATTAAATAATTAATTATTTTTAAATTATATCTATATATTTTTTATTTAATTTCACAGATGAAGTGTAAGTTATCTAAGTAGCAGAAAAGCTAGAAAGATTAATTATTACCTTTATTTACTATTGCAGATTATTTACTCATTTACACTTAAAAAAATTTTTTTAAATAAGTAAACCTTGAAGCTTCCAAAAGCATCTGAAAAGTATCATAAAAGTGGTTCAAAGTGTCCATTAAAATCTGAATAAATCATTATTAATTTATTTATTTTAACAGATCAATCCATTTAAAATGATCAGACAACATTTCTTTCATGAACAAACCAATAAGACAGATAGATCTTTCAGTAAAAATAGTTCATTTCTATCATTTTAATTCAAAATTCAAAAGAGTAATATGGACAAAAGTGTCTCTGAATTTAAAAGAACTATATAAACATATTTTATGGTACTTTTCAGGTGCTTTGCATCCTTTTTGAAGCTTGAAAGCTCCAGTATAGAAAACTCTATCGAAATCTATCACTTTGCAAGTAAGGTTGTGATATTAAGTAAATGTATCAAATTATCTCTTTTGCTCTTTGAAGAACTTGGCCCTTTGTGATTAAGAGTCCTAAGAAATACAGCAACCTCTCCTTCACGGAGGCCATGGACAAATACAAGTGGACAAGGAAGAGAGGGAACGCATTCAACGACATTGTACGCAAACTCCCCATGAACGTTCGCTGCTCCAAGATCGGCCAGGATGAGTGGTCGGTGAGTGATTTTGATTATTATTTGCGAATATGCATATACGAATAAATGCATCCTTGGTGAGCATGACAGATTTCTTACTGACCTCAAATGTTTGAACTGTAATGTAGCTTATCCACATCAGAAAGCTGATTCAAGTTGTTCTTTCTCTCTCTATTAGATTCAAGGGGTGATCATCTCTCCTCCAGAGCTGAAGTCAGAGCAGACGTCGGCTGCTGTCGTGGCCTGTAGGAATGTCTCAGAGATTCAATGTAGACGCTCCCTCGCTCTGCTCCTCACTGCATGTCTTCTGCTCATTCTACAGACCTGCTTACACCTCTAATGTCTGCTGTAATCTCAGCCCCCACGCCCACTCATAAACATACATACAGCAGGTTCCCATCAGGCCTAGTGTTTCCCAGAAACAGTGATGCTCAAGATTTACATCACTCTTACTTAGCCTAAATCAATTTTATCACTAGCACTGATCACAACTGTGCTGTATTCATGTAGGATGTAGGCATCATGCATGCTTCACATGGAATATCCTTGGTTAGCAGATACTGCGGTCTTGACAGCCTCTCTAACAAATGCCTCACCATAGTTGTAAATCTTAATAATCTCACCACATGTTTGAAATAGGCTGTCACACTCCAGTACACCACAACTTACGTCTTGTGGGTTAAAGGGATAGTCCACCCAAAAATTAACATTTTGTCATCATTTACTCATTCTCGTGTCATTCCATTTCTGTATGGCATTCTTCTGTGGAACACCAAAAAAATTGTATTGGTGTTTATTTTTGTATATTCATTTAAAGTCAATGAGTTCCACTGTTGTGTTGTACCCCATTGACTTTCATTTTACGAACAAAAACAGTCAAAACTTCTTTATGAGCACTGTCATGCAGTCTTCCTCAGAAGTGGTGTAAATTTTGCAATACATTCCTCTTAAGTCGCACTGGTAGTTTTATTAAAAGTAAAAAAAAGTGAAAAATGCTTTTAAAAAGTCACTGTCTAACACATGCAAATGCATTCAGCCCAGAGCTCTGCGAATTGTGTTCCTCTCATTATAAGCTAAATGTGTGTTTCATAAAGGAATGCTGGCATTATATTCAAAACCATTACATTTTATATGCTGTCTATGTCTTTTTAAGCAATAAATTTGTATTTCTTGTAAATATTTAGAGACTTATTACTGTATTTGTAGCTGGAGTTTTTAATGAAAATAGTAATGGCATTTTATATTACACATGTATGTTAGGTAAACATGTTTATTGTATTTTCTTCGCATTATTTAATTTAGTTTAGTTGCTTGTTTGCTTTTAAGGTTTTGTTCATCCGAAAATGAAAATTATTCTTTCATATAATTAAAAAGAGAACATTTTACGAATGTTGAATGTCTTAAACAGGCTCTTCTTCAAGACTAGAACTAGTTAGGATGTATTTCACAGTTAAAGTGGAGATCAAAATTAGAGAACAACCTACAATTTCCTAAATTTCAAGGTCATTGTTTAGTCCTATTTGAAGTTATCCTAACAGGAGCAGAAGGGCATGTTTCATAAATTAATTGTATTCTGAAGCACAGTATAAAAAAACCTTAATGAAATATTTTAAAAAGAACTGATCAAAATTAGAGAACACTTACAGATACCTACAAATTGTTGGTGTTAATCTGGCACCTGTTGCAAATTTCCTTAATTATGACAAACCCTATAGCATTCCTCTAATTTTCACTGAGATTGTAAGATGGCGGGCCATGGTGACAGAAATCCTGCAACAGGAGGTGGTCCAGACTCTAGATGAAGGCCAAAGGAATGACCTATTCAGCCACTGCAAGAGAAGTTTGTCATTCCAAATCTGTGATTTCTCGAATATTGCAGGTTTACAATGATGCTAATTTATTCGAGTTCCCCAATAAGGCTGGTCGTCTACGTAAGAAAAATGAATGAGAAAACAGCACAATTTGGAGACTCTCAATGGGGAATTGGTTCAACACTGCAGCTGGAATTGCTTACCCGATGAACAGGGTACGGATCTGTCTTAGCATGTTTAAGAGAATTTAAACTGAAAGCCCACTCTGCAGTGACCAAGCCTTTACTGAGGAGAATGTTGTGTGGAGAGAGGAGAACTGGTCCAAGGTTCACATTAGTGATGAGAGCAAGTTTAATTTATTTGGGTCTGATGGCAAACATTATGTTCGTCGTAAGACTGGGGAAAGATGGAGGAGAAATTGTCATGCTTTGGGAGATGTTTTCTTCAGCAGGAGTTGGGTCTCTTATACACCTTCATGTCAGGGTGAATGCAAAATGTTTATCAGAAACTCCTTCAGCAACATGCAGTTCCTTCGCTGCAAGCATCTCCCAATCAGCCAGCAATTATCATGTAAGACAATACTCCTGTCACACTGCAGAATGGGTAAAGCAGTTCCTTGAAGCTGAAAACATTGAAATAATGAAATGGGCGGGCCAGTGTTCTGATCTAAACCCAACTGAAATTCTCTGGAAAATCATTGGTAACAAAGTTATGGTTAAGAAACCTACTACAGTCACTGAACTGTGGAAGAGAGTAGAAGAGTGGACCAAGATCACACTAGAGCTGTGTGAGAAACTAGTGATGTCCTGCAGCTGCAGATGTGCTGAAGTCATTCAAAGCAAGGTCCTCTACACTTCCTACTAATATCTGACAGCTGTAACCCTCCAAAAGTTTAATTGTAATCTTCTATGCTACAGCGGTTAGTTAACTTTGATCACTGTGTTTTCCACAAAATAAAGGTTTTTGTTGAAAAGCCTTGTAAATTTTGTCGAACGTTAGTAGAACAGTGGTATGCCTACAGTTGATACTCCTTCAAATTTTGAGCCATGAAAATGGAGTATTTAGTATTTATAGATTGTCAAGTATTTATAAATTGTTCTCTAATTTCATCTCCACTGTATTTGAGATGGTGAAGTTGAAGCTGAAGGGATGTGATTGTTCTGAAGGCTCGCAGTAGATTTATCCAGTGTTACAGCGGGGTACTGTAAGCCCACTGTTACCGCCTGGGAGTCCCTGGTACAGCACGGAACATCTCTTGTTAAGGCCTCCAGGCTCTCTCACTCTCACACACACCAACACAGCAAAAATGTGCCAATGTGTGCCCGAGAATGCCACAGACCGGTGTCCTTCCCTCAGTCTCTCATTCCTAACTCTTTCCAACCAGCCCCAAGATGTTCTTCAAGAGCGGTAAGATTTGTTATTTGTTTACTGTTTCCAGCTTAGCCCATGATGGCTCTAATGAAGGGCTAGTTGTGTTGAAAAGATGACTGTACCACAATTGACAACCTGAGAATGAAAGAGGGAGAGAGAGGAAGTATGATCTCACTTCTTTTTCTTTCTCTTCCAAAGAATGTCTTTTATACCTCATGCCTTTTATGTTGGTGTGTTTAGTCGTATTATAATAGGCATATGGAAAACAGCAGCCAGGCATCATGGGTCTTAATAGTTAACGGCCTGCTATAGGAGGTTGCGGTCATAGCAGAGTTTAGGAGAGGAAGTCACTGATGTAATACAAGTACAATAGCCTTTGGTTTGGGACTACACTTCTTCTTCTTGTCAGCTGGAGCTGTGAAAATAGTTTTTGTGACTGAGACTTTCCAGGCTTTGGTGTGGGAAAACCGATATTCATCAGTTTAGCCACATCACAGGAACCACAGATGCTTAGATGGTGTCCAAAATCTCAACTAATGTAAAGAAACAAGAATTAAAAGACTGAATTTTTAAACATGTACAGTATTTGTGGTTGAGTTATTGTTTGTACTGTTCCCTAAACTGAGTTATATAAAGTAGAGAGGATTAGTTGAAAAAGTCATGTTTGGGAGTCTAACAGTCTGAGCTGAACTTTTAACTGAGGTTTAGATTCTTGTAATGGAACATCACAGACAGTTGAGAATATGGCAGGGTAACGAGAAAGCTAACACATCCTGTACTGCCAAGACAACTTCCTGTTGGTTTTGTTTCCATTTTGACTAAGGCTTTATATAAAACTTTGCTGACCTCTATGGTTTTAAAAATGCATGTCCTACCAACTGTTTGGCTTGAAAACATTTTGTAACATTAATGTTGTTGACGTTATTATTGATAAATTCTTAATATTTTTAAATTATGTGAACGACTGAAAACCTGACGTGAGATTTTTGGGCATTTTGTGTTGCTTCGCGGTATTTCAGATCATTCCCATAATAGCCAGCAGAGGGCAGTGTTTACAATACACCAAAAGTATTCTCTTAGCTTTGCAAAGTTATGGTTGAACCATTGATGTCACATGTGACTATTTTACCAATGTCCTTAGTACATTTCTGGGCCTTGAACGTGGTAGTTGCGTTGCTGTCTATGGAGGTTTCAGAAAGCTCTCAGATTTCATCAAAAATGTCTTAATTTGTGTTCTGAAGATGAACGAAAGTCTTTGGGGTTTGGAACGACATGAGGGTGGGTAATTAATGACAGAATTTTTTTTTTTTTTGGGTGAACTATCCATTTAAATGTGTCCAAACCATTTTATCGGTATTGCGTTAAAATAATTTAAGTTTTATATTATCATTCTAATGCAGTACATCCAGTGTTGCTATTGCAGTATATAAATAATACTAAATAAAACTGAAAAAATAAAACAGCAAAATAATAATAATATACAATATAAATAATATATGGTGATTTTTTTTTTTTCCTTTTCATTGTGGACTTGAGAGCAGAACTCATGCCCAGTTTCATTTGTCTTTGATTCCTGAATCCCACTGAGAGCTGGGCCAAATGTACCAGAGTGTTCTGCCAGCCATATTTTTACACTGTGCCAGCCCACGGGAAATATATTTCTGTATTTATCTTTATCTGGAGGGAAAGGAAATAACTGCAAACCAAAAAGCTACAACTCTAGTTTGAAACGTACATTCCTCTACTGCCCAATAAAAAGGTTCCAGCTAGCATTCGTTTACGGGCGGATTCAAGGGGCTCCTCCACAACACATTCTGTCAAATTCATCAAAACCTCCACGGAATGCAAACTTTACTTTGGAGCGATCGCGTTGTCCATGTTGTAGCAGCTCCATGTGTGCAGATGCTGTGTGTTTGCTCATGAAAGGGCACATTTGAGCTCTGTAAAAAATACAGTTCACATCTTGCCTCAGGCCTCAAGCCTTGGTACTTGAAGGACGGGACCTTTGAGTTAAGTTTAGGACGAGGGTTAGTATACTCCACAGTGATTTTGAGACTGGCAACATGGCCTCGGGATGGTCAGGATTCCTCTCAGGTCTGCAAGGAATGTGGAACATTTGATGTGCCAACGCTAGTGACGCACACGACTGAATGGCAAACATTTCCTTTCACCTGTCCTTTTCCCTTCTGGCTGGGGGCCTGTCCAGAAAAAACATGTTGGATGGCATCGTTTTATTGTATCTTATTCGGAGGACTCAGTGTTGGAATTTATCTTGGATTAGGGAGTTAAATGACTCGTGTATTTCATGTTCAGCTGGCTGGACTGCACCACATAGTGCCAGAAGAAATCACAGCATATTGCGTCAAAGCAAACAGAAAAATTGATAGAAATGAATGATGTAAATCAGGTTCACTCTGCCAAATGAGTGACATCAACTTTGCCAGAGTAAACCATTATGGCCCATGTTACCATGTCAGCAGACACTGTTTGTTGTTAAAATCGCATGGTGGAAACTCAAAATACAGAGCGCTGCTGAGCTGTTGTCCGTGCAAAACCAGCTTACTTTCCACTTCCAGACAATATCACTTTCAGACTCAGGACCCAAATGCCCTGAGTTCAGCGCCTTAGGGCAATATTAACAAATACCACTTTTCCTTTTCCTGTTCTCCATCATGGCAAGAACTGCCTCTAACATTAGGCCAGACACAGCACTGCTTTGACTTGAAATATGCTTTAAAAAAACAGTTCAGCCAAAAATGAAATTGCTGTCATCATTTGCTCACTATGATTTTGTTCCATATTCTTTATTTCATCCATGGAACACAAAAGGAGAAGGTTTGTAAACTGTCAGTGCTGCCTTCATGCATACAATAAAAGTGGATGGGGACCAGAGGAAATCAAGTTTCAAAAAGAATGGCAAAAAAGGCATATGATAAAATAAGTTTATACGTGTGCACTATTCTGTCTTTGAAGCCATACAATAGCTTTCTGTGAGAAAGAAACTGAAATTTACGTCTAAAAACACCATTTACTTAAAGGCACAATATGTAAGATTTTTTTATTAAAATATCCAAAAACCACTAGAACAGTGTTATATATTTTGCTGACTTACATTATGCCAAATGTTTCGAAGAATGTTTAAATCCAGAGAAATAAGTAATTTTAACTAGTGACATGGACCGTGTCCATAGTGGCATTGTGTCGCCTGCCAATGACGTCATAGCCCAGGGGTGTCCAAACTACGGCCCGCGGGCCAAATGCGGCCCGTGGATGAATGTTAAGCGGCCCGCAGCTGTCTTAATAGTCTATATTATATATGGCCCGCCAAGCATAATTTACAAAATAGGCCTACGCAGTTTCAAAATGTCAACACAAGATGGCAGCATTTTATTCAAATATCCAAAAACCACTAGAACAGTTTTATATATTTTGCTGACTTGTGTACTTTATCCCAAATGTTTCGAAGAATGTTTAAATCCAGAGAAATAAGTAATTTTAACTAGTGACATGGACCGTGTCCATAGTGGCATTGTGTCGCCTGCCAATGACGTCATAGCCCAGGGGTGTCCAAACTGCGGCCCGTGGATGAATGTTAAGCGGCCTGCAGCTGTCTTAATAGTCTATATTATATATGGCCCGCCAAGCATAATTTACAAAATAGGCCTATGCAGTTTCACAATGTCAACACAAGATGGCAGCACTAAATTTTAGACCAGATGTAGCAGTAAAACGTGAGCGATATCAATTTGATAACTCATATGCGCTCTCATTTCTTTAGCGCACGCGAATTCCTAAACGCGTCAAAAGTGGAAGAGCGCGACTCGTTTGAACCGCGCTGCACGGACCGTTTTTAGCTCAGCGCAGCGCGAGCTCCGAACAAATGCGTTTACTCGCTTACTGATCTCGATCACGAGACCACTAAACAGCGCTGTGAGAAGCGTTTGAGTTTGCAGCAGAGGTTTCCATACAAACCACAGATGTCAAAGGCAAATGAAACAGCACTGACATTCTCAACAACACTAACGCGGAAAATATGAAAAACATTGTGCGACAACAATGCAGTAAGAATACTTTTCAATCCACAAATCACCAACATTTTGATTTACCTAAGTAACCGTAACTGTGGTATTGTGGCAGAAATGTTGCATATTTATACAGAATCTTCTTATATAATTAATGTAGACATATAGGCAGAGGCGGACAAAGTACTCAACTCCATTACTTGAGTGAAAGTACAGATACTTCTTGTCAAATATTACTCCATTACAAGTAAAAGTTGTAAAGACAGATTTTTACTTAAGTAAAAGTACAGAAGTACTTGCTTTTAAAAGTACTTAAGTACCAAAAGTAAATTTCCTTTTTTATGTCAATGCACTGTTTTATTGTTGTACGTAATACTTGCAATACTTCTGAAGCAACTTACAATACATTACACCTACTAGCTTGTAGTATCTTTGGAATAAAGAGCTTTTAGAATGTTAAAAACCTATGGG
>NW_015539816.1:306000-311761 GCF_001515605.1 Sinocyclocheilus anshuiensis | reverse complement strand
CATATATATATATATATATATATATAGGTAGAAGCATCCGGCCCCCCAGTGTTTCCACATCGTCGAATCCGGCCCCCTTTAGGAAAAGTTTGGACACCCCTGTCATAACCCCTCGATTTCCGGTTTTGTTTTGTAGAAAACATGGAAATACCAAAAATGCTTTAATATGTTGTGCATTTTAATAGACTGGTGACGACCGCACAGAGTAGCATTATAACAGAACTTTCAAATTGATCTAGTATGATAAAACAGCGCTGCTTTTTTTTCCCGCATACGCACGACCGGAAGGAGCGGAAGAGGTCGACTGTGGAATAATAAAAGCCCCGCTGCTTTCGAGCCGTGTGTCGCGCTCGTTCAGCAGCCTTGTTTCGCTTCGACGGCTTTCAGCCTCACCCTGCTTCATACTACTACGTTAATAAATCATTAGCTCATCCATGAACATGATTTCTGCCCGAGTCCCGTCGGATTGCATCGGCTATGGGGATGAAGACGACAACTCCCATGATTCCACACTCAGTTTGTTTTCTGTAAGATTTCTTTTTAGGCATTTTTGCCTTTATTATGATAGGAGAGATCAGAGCTGACAGGAAGCAAAGTGGGAGAATGATAGGGGGCAGGATCGCGAAATGGCCTTGAGTTGGGATTCGAACTCGGGACGCCCGTAGCGCAAAAGATTCACAGATTTTTGCCCTAGTTTGTAGTCTCGAGGAGTCAACGTTAGTAACTGAAAGTCAAAGCCAGTCTGCAGGTTTTGGGCAGTCAGAGTTGACAGATTTATACGAATCGTGAGGTGTATGATGGGCACAGATTTCTAGCCTTAGACTATGATTCCTTCCAGTCAGAAGAGATCAAAGCTGATTTTAGAACACACGCATCTCCTAGAAATTAGGCAAATGTTTCTGTGAGAGTTTGTTGTGTTTTAAACAACTTAACCTTCCTTTCTATTCTATTCTATACTATTCTATTCCTTCAGTTACGTCCTGTGTCTAGGTCTGTAGGGGTAGTTATATGGAGAATAACGGACAGACTAAGGGATCAGAGGTCAAAGGTCAACCTGACTACACTGAAGCCAGTCAGCAAGAAGTTGTTTTCTATGTCCATCTCACACATATCAGATGCCTCTTATTAAGCGCAACATCTTATTCTAAACAAAAATCCCATTAATACAGCACCGCTTAGTGCGTGTCATTTGTTGTGACATGTCTGGTAGCAAATCTGTACTGATAACACTATATTCATATAACTTATCATTCATAATGTTTCGGTTTGCATCCATCAAGTTCCAAATAAAAAGGCAAACAAGCCAGTGAAATTAAGTTCTTTTTTTTTAATGAAAATGTGCAATAAATTTAAATTTAAAAATATATATATAAAAAAATCTAAAAGTCAGTAAAAACAGACACTAAAGCTGCTTTCTGACCCCTGAGCTTTCCAAAGAGTCCTGTTCTAATAACACATATTCATGGTTCCCAGATGGACACACTCTCTCACACTCACACACACAGATTCCCCCACAGCATAGCATTTATTGACTCACAGCATACTGTTACTTTCGTCATGTAACGCCTCCAAACTCACGCAGGCTACTCCGTTTCCGTTTTGTGGTTGTTTTCCATCTCTCTTACCTCCGTCCAGACAGTTTAACAGAAATGCAGACGGGCTAGAGAGATCACAATTGCGTGTCTGAGGAAGTGAGGTGGCATTATGCGTGAATTCGACAGGTGAGTGTGTGCGAATACTGTACGTCTCACTTACATCCTGGGCAAACAGGGATGGATTGCAAAAATGCTCCCTGAGCCCAAACCGTAGTTGTGAACCGGGCCTATTTACAGATGCTTCGTTCATTCGCCACAAAGCGTTGTTTCTCCTCGCAAACTAGTTTGAGCCGACCCCACTGCTGGACATAGCTTCAGCATCAAAAGATATTTTTAATAAAGTGGTCAACAGCAGTTGCGCAAACATTCTAAAGTAGCTTACAAAAACAGCCGCTCGAACGGCCGTAGAGAGAGAAGCCTTCTTATGTCCGCTGGAATGTTCGTAGGGCCCCGTTTCACCACCCTCACAGACACAGGGGCTCTTTGTAACCTTTCACTGACCACACAGTAAACCAGATCGCTCTGGAATTCTGGGGTTGTTTGTCCTGCAGCATGCAGGACCTGTTTATTTTCTTTGACATTTTTCAATACAGTATGTACTATTGGAGTTTGTCTAGCTGTCAGTTAATCCTGTGAACCTCATGAAGTAAAATTAGAAACAGACTTTATCGAGTTTCTGAAGTTAGTTAGCTAAATGTTTGCCTTTAATTTCGAAGTTCAAGTTTAGCTGCATTGCATATGGTGGCCTGCTTTTAACAGCTCCAGAGGTGATGAGGAGAAATCTGTGTGACATTTCAGAGCTCTCACGGATGTTGTGTGTGGTATTGTGTGGCATTTCCCTAAAACAATGAAGCAGTGTGAGGGGAAAACAAATAGTCAACCTTGTGCAGCAAAAAGTCGGTTCTCGGAAACAGTGTTTTCTAACCTTTAATGCCCTCATATTTTGAAAAAATCTCCTTTAAATCTTGAACACGAGAAAATGATTAGAGGGCCCCTGTCGGGCCTAATGGGGGTCATTCACTGATGGATAGACTCCGGAAGCTGGAGAGATACCAAGGGTTATCCAAGGTGAACATATAATTTATACACACATACATAACACCTTGGCATATTATTAGGATTTTTTTTTTTAAACCTATAATTAACCATAATTAACCCATCCTGAATCATCTGTCATGCATTTAACTAATCTGTGGGTGTATTTGGCATGTTGCAATAAACTAATTATGTTATCTAAGAAAGTTTATGTGTGTGTGTTTGTGTGTATGTATGTATGTATATGTATATATATATATATATACATATATATATATAGGAACATAATAGCAAATAAAAAAGAAGAAAAAAAATACATTCAATAATTTAATTCATGGAAATTAAAATACATTAATTAAAAGTTGACTTTAAGTGTGCTGATTTGATTATATAACTCGCCAATAAAATCTTATGTACTTTGGTATGTACATAATCTTTCCTAATCCTGATTACTTATGGAGCATGACTTCCTAGTTTATTTTCTGTAAATGACTTCAAATCACATGTAAGATGTATTGCTTCTCTGCGCCTTTGAAATAAACGCAGACATCTGGCGATGGAATTGTTGCTATCCGAGGTGTCTGGGGCAGTGAATAACTATTGAATGACATCTAAACAGAGTTGCTCTGATGCAAGGCCTGTTTTAAACTTCACCCATGATATACGCCTTAACATCACATACCTCTCTTCCTCAGTTCATCTTTGGCAGCCTAAACAATTACAATGACTTCACCCCCTCTCGAGTTCTGCCATAATAATAGCAGGGTATGTGTGTGTGAGTGTCTGCACATCCTGGAAGCAGTCTGTTTGTTTTATTTGAACTGCAGTGGGGCTAATACTTGGAACAGTGACTAACCAATCTATGATTAAAGAATGCAGGGCTTTTTGTCCACACTGTTACTGTGTGCGCTGCGATGCGGAGAATTATCCCATTTCCCAAGCTTTCCATTCAGCACTGCGCCAAAGACGTTTGAAACAGCACGTACTCTAATCACGGGAGAACTTCAGTTGGGTTTCATTCCACAAAGAGTATGATAAATTAAACCCTTTGATTTATGAAGAAAAAACTAATTCCACAAAAATGTGTTAGCTACTTGTTTTTCATCTGGCTATGTAATGTACTCCCATCTGGTTTAGTCAGATCAGGCACTACATGTATTTTTCAGGAACTCGGGGTCAAGAGGTTGCAGAGTTATTGAATGCACGGTTATCTCTGGAAATGAACGTGTGGGAGAAAACATGTTTTTAAGAGATTAAAATAGTCCATAAAAGATATTTTTTTCTCTTTTCTGCCTATCAGAGAGAGCAGAGGTAAAGTGTCCACACAGGGAGGCCATAAATCACTCTCCCAAAGTCGGAATGTCCCCTTTCTGGGCAAACAGTACACACTGTAGTGCAAACAGTCCTGGCATTTACTAATGAAGATTTTTACCCCATTGTGCCAAAATGTAATAAAAAAAAAAGAATTTATCATGTCAAAAACATACTCAGGCCCTGCATTCTTGTGTTTGCACACTGGGGCCTGTCCTGTTTATTCAACATTATCCACCCTGTTCATTACCTAAATCAAAAACATACAGTATGACCTTAAAAACAATAAAAATAAAATAAATGTTTTATTGCACTATACTATAATGTACTAAAATAACTAAAACTAACACTGAAAATATATAGATATTTAAAATTATTTTTAACAAATTACTAAAACTTTAAATAAAAAAAAATAAAAAATTTACAAAAATACAACACATGTCCCATGAGAGAGGAGTTGTATGGCAGTTAGGCGACACATCTGATGCTGTAGGTCACTACTATAACATGACTGATGTAGTTTGTCTGGATTACATATTGTAAAGAGTATACTCTTTTTTTATTTAGTCTGAAAGAATATTTAGTCTTGTTGTACTTTTTTACATTTAGTGAGATCAGGCCTTTACACACTAGATTAACTATAAGTATAATGAGGTTTTTCAATTCTGTAGTCATTTAAAACCTGTGTGAAATGACTAACATGAATGAACGAGTGATTTAACCTGGCAAAAATAAGTCCTTGTCTGGACGCTGTTTGTCAGACTTCGTCAGGCCTTGAAGTCTTTTAATGGTTAGCTGAGTGATTTGGCACTAAACTATAAACCCAAGCATCTTGATTTGTTTCGAAGAGGATTTGGAACATTTTTCACTGCATGTCTGAAACTGAGAGATTTTCTGTGCCATAGAGACTCTGTAACATTGCTGAATGAGGTGCGAGCCCCAGGAGTTCCCAGATGAAAGTTATGTGTTTCAGTAACGTGCGGTGGTTTACAAGCTCAGGGATCAGACTATAGGCTGGACGAATGAGTGGTGGTGAACTCAGGGCATAACTGGTTTTATATTCTCACCCTCTTCCCAGGGCTCCAGTTATTAATTTCAAAACGAATGAGACCCAGACCTGACTTAGCCGCCTTTTTATCTTGATCCCCAGGCACTGAGATATAAATCTGAAATGCACAAGTCTCAGAGGATGCAGAGAGGGTATTTCCCAAGTTTTCTGCTGACCTCTATTCAAGGTGTGTACCTCTGAAACAATGACTTCAACATGGAGGTGGATACGCACACACACAAAGTAGCTGTGGAAAAAAAAAAAAACATCAAGTCAGCAGCTTTACAGAGATTTTACCCAAAGCCACAGAGATTATGAGAGGTGGGTTTGGATGTTGGGACTGCACACACCACATTTTCTATTAAGAATATGCATATTTCCAAGCAAAAGCAGTAGTAAAAATAAGTAATAAAAAAATAAAAATAATAATCATAAAACAGTAGAAAAATAGTACCCATATTTTAAAATTAATAATATATATAAATGTATTTTTGTATTATATATATAAGTTCAGTTGCAAAAGTCTCTAAGTGCCATCTGAAATTTTCATCTAAAATGAGCATTTTTATAAAATGAGCATTTTTGGCTGCTATGTTTAGGTTCAGTAATTTTACTCTAATGGCAATGTATAGGTCCTTTTCTATGCAATTAAAGTGAAATAACTGAACATAAATATAGGGGCCTGATAAAAATGCTCATTTTAGAAGAAAATTTCAGACGGCATTTAGAGGCTTTTGCATCTGAACTCTTCATATATATATATATATATATA
>NW_015539816.1:296798-301927 GCF_001515605.1 Sinocyclocheilus anshuiensis | reverse complement strand
TATATATTATATATATATATATATAATATATATATATTATATGTATTATTATGCCTTAATTTACTGTAGGTCAAGTTTATTTGTATTCTTTTAAATTATCTCAAAGTGCAAATGCATTCTTTACTATATTAATGGTAAAAATAGACTGATTTGCCTTACTTCTGTGCCCTGACCTTTCAAAACTTGTCGTTTGTATATATCAACCTCAAGTGGCAAACCAAAGACGACCAGCACAATGCAAGAAAGTAACGTCATTGCATTACAACAGCTAAGTTCATAAGTTCAGAGTGCTATCTGGTCATTCTCTGAATCTGACCTACTTGAGCTCACAAAAATACATGTGTCATTGCATCATGAGAATCTAAATGTGTTTAGAGTGACCTGAAGTCCTGAACTCTTGACACAAAGCAGAATAACCATGACGCAACCCACACACACACCATGTCTTCATAATGGCCATGTTACTAATAACAGCACAGCGGAAATGTACTGGTACAGACAGTTCAAGAAGACCCAACATCTGCACTACGGCCTGCCCGTGTCCTTGCTTTTGCAAGTGTGTGAGTGAGACGACTTCTTTGGTGGTTGTTTCCGCCACCCACCGCCGCCGTGTGTGGCTGAGGAGGCCTCAAGACCTCCAGCATGTTCTTGGAATAGTTGCTTAGTAACTTGTGACATGCTTAGGAGAAATAAGTAACTAAAAGGACAGCATAGTACTAATATGACAACAACATGGTTTGGCCTGCATGAAGCGCACTGTTTTATATAAAGTAACATTAATCTGTTTGTCAAACATTTCTCTTGTTGGCATCACTATTGATAAACTACACACTCAAGGCTCATGCGGCCTTCCTGCTCACTTTCAATCTCTGCGTCATCATACCACACACAGGTTTACATAGATACTAAAACGCATACTGCTATTAGGCAAAATGACCAACAGACGCAATCACACATATGCAAAACGCATTAGCACTTTTGCCAGTAATGTTACCATATATGGTTTTTACCCAAAGTGGTTTCAGGATAAAACCAAAGCAACATTTCCCTGCTGTTATTCAGTCAGTCATCTGTAAAAAAGCCAGTCCTGCTGTTTAATATGCGACAAACTTACCACCAGCAAAGATATATTAATCATTCTATGGTGATTTTGCTGCAGGCTGCTGAAACGGACAGTAACGCATACACATGCTGCAGCAGACAGAAGCAGACATCTGTTGTGCATCCCCTGTGTGGGCCGATGGTTTCAGGTCAGGTTAGGGATGTAACGGATGTGAGCAAGAACTGTTCATTCATAGACAGCTGATGCCTTGGGGTCTTAAGACTCTAAAAATAGCTCTGTTTAGATTCAGCTGACTGACTGAGGAATCTCTTCTTTATTTTTATTAGTCTGTTTCGACCTCCCCTGCTGAGTTCCCTCTCTTTTCTTCCGTTCTTGCCCTCGTCTGTTTCTAAGACTATGGATGTCTAGCTGAATATAAAAAGACAGTTGTGCATTAATTAAAAAAGGTTTGTGCATTTCTGTGTTTAAAAATTATGTGAAAATTTTGAATTGAGTTAGCAAACAGGTTGGAGAATTTAAATATAATATAATAAAATTAATTGAAATTCGAAGAAAAAATGTTTATGCACAATTTAACTAGAAGAGACGTTTGGTCAAGACAAGTTTAAAAGAAAAAAGTTGAAAAATCTATGATGTTTGAAGTTCATTGGCTTTATGGATAAAATTAACAACAAAAACATGACAGTGAATGACAGAAACAATGAACGACAAATACAGACAAATACAATCAAACAATGGATGGATGGATGGATGGATAGAAAATAATATTTTTGTGAAAATTGTATACTGTATATATGTTTTATAGAAATTGTTGCATGTGTGTGCAATCCAAGCAATCCTCATGTGAGAGAGTATGTGATCTATTCAGGTGTTTACAGATCACAGAGGCAGTCTAAAAGTTTCATCTGTGACCTTTAACCTGTGTTGAAGGTGAGGAAGTGTTGAGTGAATGGTGTGGAAGTGCTCAATGAGGGGTGTGTGAGGAGTGCTGGGTCGTTAAAGCAGTCTAGCCGTACGCCACACAGCTCTAAGCTTCCCATAAGGCAGGAAATTCCTCCTATGGGCCGTTCCACACCTGCACAAACATATCGTGCCATAGCACGAGCGAAACTCTACTACTGACACCCAAACAGGTCATGCAAACCACACAGACTAGATTTAAGATATGTCTGCACTTTATTCTCACTCAAGTAAACACACACAATGATTTTGAAGGTCCTAAGAGTGTGAATGTATGCATTTTATACAGTAGAGTTTAAGATAATACATTCATCTTCTTTGCCATTACTGAATAAATGCTATATACAGTATAAATTCTATATTATGTATAATGCATGGTTCACTGCAAAATTAACATTCTTGAATTTATTCACCCTGATGTCAAAACCTGAACGACTTTCTTTCTTCCATGGAACAGAAAATGATTTCTATGAATATCCTGGCCATTCTTTTCAATATATTGAAAGTAAATGAGGACTGGGGCTGTCAAGCTTCAAAGTGATAAGAAATAACAATAAGGCTATCATAACAATAGTTTGTATGACTCATGCACTAAGTCTCCTGAAATCATATGATAGGTTAGTGTGATGAACAAACTAAATTTTTCACTGGTATCTTGGTATCTGCCCTAGCTCTCTTTGGTAAGTTCATGTGATTAATGGTGATGTCTGATTTCTGAACAGATCATTCTTTTAAATCAGATCTTTTCAACGAATCAATCGATTCAGTTCACAAAACCTGATTGATTCATTCACAAATTGGATTTGGTTTCTCAAGTTTAACTCACTGACTCTGTTCTGTTTCTCACACAAAGCTATGGTTGAACCTCAGAAAATTTGTTAAATATAGTGTTCAACTAATATGCAATACTTTTGTTACTTTTATGTACGGTCGTGTCCTTTTTGAATCTTAAAAACCCCAATCCACATGCTCTGCATTTGCACAGAAAAGAGCAACCAGCACATTCTTCAAAATATCTTCTTCTGTGTTCCACAGGGAAAAAATCATACAGTTTAGAATGACATGAAAGTGAGCAATTGATGACTATTTTAATTTATGGGCAAACTATACCTTTAACTTCATCTGTTATAGTATGTCTGTAATAAAGCTGACCATGTGAGCTAAAATTTCCTTCTGTTTGAAAACATGTATAGTTAAAGAAATTACATATGAGGGAAAAAAGTACCTGTGCAAATTAGAAGCAACTGACAGAGTAGAGTGCCAACGTTTCTTTCTTTCTTTTGCTTTTTATTTAAATTTGACCTGTCAGTCAAACCATGACATTATTGTCTTTACATCAAATGTTAAAATTAATTTGCTGGCTGGTAAAATTAAAAGGCTGTAACACACCAAGATCCTGCAAAATATGTTTTCAAATTCTGAAACATAAACACTGCTTGCTATTTTCCTTCATATAATTTGCTATCAGGCCATGCCTCCATCTCCGTTTCCCTTCTATATCTTTTTTTCTGTTCTTTTTTTCCCTGTAGGCCCTGCTGTGAGTTATTAAGGCACTTGGGTCTGTCTCATTTTATTTCCAGAGTCTCGTTTTTCTTCAGCAACAGCAGCTGGAAACAGTGCCGCCTGACACACTGCCAGCTCTCACCAGGTTCCTCTGCCAGGTTCCTCTGCTTCCCTCTGACAGGAGCGAAGGCTATGGCCCAATGCTTACTCAGAAACAGAGACCCTGAGGTACCAGACATAGGGAGATGGAAAGTATATAGGGATTCCAGACATGTCTCAAGATCAGGAGACACTACAGTATGGACCTAGCCCAGGGCTGGACCTCCATTACATGAACAAATGTTAACTGAACAGCATCAAGTCCTGTCTACTGTAATACCGAGTGATCGACATGCTGGCTTGGGAAAAAAGCATTGCTTCATCATTAAGTAATGTACAACGTAAGTTAAGATGTTCTTAAGAGCATGATTTGTAATTGTACTGGAAATCCAGCTTAAGTCTTTTATTAGCATTCCCTCTGATTCTGTCTGGCCTGTGGATGGAGGGCTGTGTGAGTGTGGCAGTGAGTGAGTTTACGGTGAGAGAAGTCAACAGCGAGCTGTGAGAATGAGTGGAGAGCAAACACACATGCAGTGTACTAATATCACTTCAGACGTCATCAGGACCAAACATGAGAAAGTGTAAAACCCCTGTCTCACCAAAATGTCAAAAGTAAATGGCCCGATAAAGACAGGTTATGCATCAGTACAACAGTATGGGATCAGAATGGGATATTTGAATAAATAATTGGAGAACTCATTGAGTTAATCATATATACCTTGTCAAATTAATATTAGGGCTGTAAATTAACATATTAAATGACAATACACTATATTAAAAAAAACACATTAACATATTTCTTCACTTCTTGTCTAAATAAAAAATTAAATGTAGTATTTTATAAAAGAAAAGTATTGTATAATGTATAAAAATTGTATATTGTATAAAAATAAATAGTGTAAATTGTATATGTATATTGTATTTTTTAAGTTGTATAAATGTAGAAAACACCTTTAAAATAAAAGGCACATAAAATTACTATTTAGCTTTTTAATTTATTTTTATTTTAGTTTTAGTAATTTTAGTACTTAAACATTTTAGTTAGTTGCCATGACAACATTGCTGAGTTTAAGTTTTTCATTTAATATTTACATTATTTTATTCTAGCGTTATTTCAGTTAATGAAAACTAATTTTAATAGTTTGAGTTTTAGTTACCAAAAACACTGATTGACTTCTCAATCCACTTTTTCAATGTGTAATCAAAGCTTTACTATGAATTATCTTCATCTTCAAAAATTACTGATGTATGCAATTAATTGTGATTATGTGTGGTGCAATTGTGATCCATCAGATTAATTAGTCAATCAGAATATCACACAATTAATTAGATTACTTTTTTACAGCCTTAATAAATTTTACTTCAACTTAAGGGTTTGTCTCAATTCCGATTGTCGTTTATAATATATCCAGCGATTACATGGATATGTAGTGATAGGCAAGGTAGGGAACACAGCTTAAAAAAACTTTAAAAAGAACAGAAATTTTTTTCCTTAAAAAAGGAA
>NW_015539816.1:290632-296632 GCF_001515605.1 Sinocyclocheilus anshuiensis | reverse complement strand
GTGGTCAAGAGAAAACATAGCATCTTATTTTCCTTCTTCAGAAAAAAACTTGCCTATAGAGGTTTTAGCAACTTTCCAGATTGTTTAAAAGCATAGGTGTTGGAATGCCTGGACACAGGGGAATTCTGGGGCTGGAGCCAGTGAATACAGTAGGCCCTCAGTGTGGATCTTGAGCAACAGGACCCCCTGAATCATGATATACAATCGCATAGTCAAGTCAGTACCCAGCAACAAACAGTCAACCCTCTTTAAACCCTCCATATGTACACATTTCCAATCCTCTGTTACAAACAAATCAACACATAAACCACGTCTCGCTTTCTAGAATACTAAGACAACTACCTGTAGACAAGGCGCACTGAACAAATCAATGATCTGATTTTAAACTTAGTCTCAATACCTTAAATAATCCTCATTTGCTAATTGTTTTTAAAAATCTGCTGAACAAACTGCCACCAGCTATCAAGAACAGGACAAACTGTGTCCAACCCTAAAGCTTCACGTCATTTTCAGCTATTTCCAGAGCATAAATCTCAGGCTTTTAGCACCATTACACATATATGCACGCAAGAAAACAGGCAATTTGATTGAACCATGGGAGATCCTAAACAGAAACAGACCTGCTTTTCACAAGCTCACGCAAATTTTACGTAACTCTCACCTAAGTGCCATAGGTTAAATCTTGCTGGAGGGAGAAAAACCCCTTCGTGAGGCCCTAAGATAAAAAAAACATAGTGGTTTTATGAGTTGCTTTTAAATCGTAGGGTCATATTATCACTACTTGTAGCTCTAGCGCTCAGTTGTGACATCCACTGTCACATATTCACTTTGACTACATTACTTTCTCTCCTGGATCTTCACTAGATTCCACATTCTCAGCGAGAAAAAGAAGAAGAACATACTGTAGTGCACAATGATAGATTTTGATGAGACTGTAGGAGGAACTCAAGGGGGTTTGATTTTTGCAGACTACTGACTAGCCCGTGGCATAGGTTTAGTGAAGGTAAAAGCATACTGTTTAGTATGAGTCATGCCCAGACAGACAGTGCTGCTCTCAGGGGCTCCTTCACTGACAGACAATAATGCTCTGCATCCAAATGGATGTCTGCCGTGCCAGACATATCAGCCAGATAGATCCAGATTCCAAACAGGCCATGTAATCCACCCGTTTATATAATCTTTTCCTTCGTCCCTGGCTTTTGCTGAAAAAGCAGCACAAATAATCAGAGCCAAGCTGTATAAAGGACAGATTCACTTATACATGACAGTCTCAGGGGACTTAAAAAAATTAATTATATGTATTAATAGTATTATTTATTAATTAATTCAAATGTAATTAAATTGTTTTTTTGGACTGACCAAATTTGTGCATTTAAATCACTTAATTCCTTTTAGTGTTTAACACACACACAAAAAAAAGTTTTTACATAATTATGAAAGATAATAGTTTTTTTTAAATAGGTCAAATGATTTAATGGTTATGACACTTCTGCTGGGTTTTAACAAACATTTACGAGAAAGAAGTTTTGTTGAGGTCTAAATTCACAGCAATGTTAGTGTCAGTGGAATGTGCACATAATTATTCAGCTTTGTTTGACTGTGAGGATAAACGCACCTTTGACTAAACATGACTGACCTCCAAAACCCCGGGTCAAATGCAATGTGTCAAAAGATCTATCTCTGTTTCCTCATCTCAGTGAATGTGATGAAACTTCACTCATCAGGTGGAAAGTCTGACTCCCTTGAGTTGAGACAAAAATATATTTAGAACCTTTTCATTCCAGGAAAAAAAAAAAAGAAAAAATCATGAAGAGCAGTGGGTAAACTAATGCTTTAGTCATAAAATGACTTCACTATTACATAATAACTTATCGACTATTATCTAAGATCAGAATTATCCTACTATTATTTATTTTTCTTAAAACCACATTACTGATTACTCATATATGATAAACTTTTCCGTTTTCTATTCAAATAACCTTGTCCACATATCTATTTTGGAGGCAAAAATGCAGCCTCCAGAACTAAATTAAGACATAAAACCTATAATTTATTTCACACTTTTAGAGCTGATGGGGAGTTAATTCTATAACTAGCATCTAATTATCTACAATTATTCAATTACAAAGCCATATGATGACATCTCGCATTTCACTTAATTTGTTAGTAATTTGTAAATTAAGACCGACAAACTCAAGTACAAATCCCAATGTTCATAGTGCAGCAAGAGTTTATCATGTAGCCAATGAACACACAATGAACGTAACTTTCAAAGGTCACATTTACCATTTTTCGGTGAATTTTCACAGGCAAAATTTCAATAGAAATCCATGAGAATGAGAATTTTGCAAGAGGGTGAAAGATTATCCAAGATTTCCCAAAGTTTCTGACCAACAGAAAGCTGCTTGGTTTGAAAGTGACTTCTGTGTGAGCTGTGCTTAATACATTGATACAATAAACAATGATACTTATTGCTGCAAAATGGACCAAACATTTTGCTAATGTGACCGCACCTTAAGTGTTTTGATATCAGGAGCTAAATTATGTTCATTCAAGTCTTTCAACTTTCCTGTTTTGCCTTTAGAAATCTTCAAAGTATGCTGATGGTCAATATGAGCTGGATTTAATCCAGGAAGTATGATTAAATATGAGCTCATGAGATCTGAGAGGTGATATTACCACTGGAATGAGGGTGTTCAAAACAAAACTATTACAAAGACTATGAAAAGCCATTTTCTAGCATTGGTCAATGACTCAAAAAGCTCAAGGGTGGGTCTCTGGGTGTTTGTTATTTTGCAGAAAACGTGCTATGCAATACCGTTTTTCAAACGCTCATGATCAGTCAAGGCTGAGTGACCACACTGCATTAAGACTTTCACCCGGTTACACCCTTAAAACACACAATCAAGCCTGCCTTCTCTTTCCACAGGTCTGGGTTTTTGGCCTATCACATCTCGTCTGATTCAGCAGCAGTGAGGTGGAGCTCTAATCTGAGCGGTGGCACAAATGTGCAGCATCAGCTAATAAAGTTCAACATCTGAACCAGCATCTGTATCAGATTTGGGTCAGCTGCGTAGACTAAACAGGTGTCGGTTTTTCTTGCTCTTATGATTTTCAGTCTGAGAACGATTCGGAACGTGTCCAGCGTTATGACTATAGTTTCAGATGTTTAATGCTGACATCGTTATTAAAGCATGATGTCATTGTGTAACACTGGGTTGAAGTTCTGCCAAGCTTTATTAAAATCTCAATAAACAGATTTTTATTGTATTGTCATAACTATGCATGATATAAACAGGAAGCCATAGGAAATGCATGAAGTCACTAAAATGAGAGTATCTGTGTACTGTAGATGTCATATGCAATTTATCATGTGTGTGTTTTCTCACAATGGCTATATAAAACCATTGACTCTGCACAGTGCACGTTAATTATCTTGTATATGTGTTTGAAGCTTTACAAGGCCCAACTGCTAGTACTTCCATTACTGAAAATAAACATGATACGCTTTATGAACAATGACATTAAGGGTTGTTTACACAGCCGCTCTCGTTAACTGTGTCCTCTACAAATGTATCTTTATGGCATACTCACACTTCCTAAAAAAAAGCAAAGCCTCAATTACCGAGTGTAGCTGTTTGATATGAGCACACACATCCCGTATGCCCAAAAGAGAGCTTATCTTATGAGGACAGATGACTCTGAATTGTGCACATTTTTCTCTTCCTTTTCTTTTTCTTCAAATCATTAAAAAAAATGTGCAGAAATAATTAAATCAATTGAAGAATGAGTTTGTTTTCTGTAATATTTTAATACTCCATATATTATTAGTCAATTAGGTTATTACTTAAATTATTTACCATTTAAACTAAATAAATAAATAAGAGCTTCAAATTAAATTTCAGATTGTCTGAATATAAATTCTAATTCTAATATAATTAATAAATTCTAACATAATTTGAAGGTGTTACAAAAAAATAAAAATAAAAAATTCTTTACTGTTAACATACCTGAACGCATTTGAAGTGAGAACTGAATGTTATTCAAAGTCTGACTGTGACCATTAAGTAAATAAGCCATAACACCTGTAGGTCTTTTTAGGCTGTCAGACTCTGGCAGCTCCTTCAGGAAAGGCAAAGCCACATGAATTTACTAGGTGAATGCAATGTTTTGAACTAAAATCATTGGGGGAAAAAACAACATACCAGGTTCCTTTGATATCTTTGGATCAGGAGCAGTAAAATTGGGAAGGATAGCGGCGTATCACGCTATGAAACACCTGTTTTGGAAAAAATGGTAAAGAAAAACAGTTAAGTCACACTGAATGAAACATTTACCTTGGCACATAATGAAACAAAAAAAGGTAGATTTGGCCAACAGTACTCAAAGCATTTTCAGGAAATCAGTTAGGAGTACTTGCCAAATTACAACGAGAAAGAGAGAGAAAATGGTATTCCTGTTAAATCACCCAAAAGCAAACAACCGATGTTGGCTTATGAAAGACAGATAATGACTGTTTGGGTACACGGCTTCCACGCTTCTAAACGAACGAGGCAAATTACACAAATAAATGAAAGGAAGTCAAGTTTCCGTCTCTCTTATTTTCATGCAGTCTATTGAATGCCAAATGAAGTTAACACCTGGGCAAATTTGAGAACTTGAAAGAAAGAGAGAGAGGAAAAAGGTTATTTTTTGGAGCCCAGAAGACTGAACGATCGTGACCTACTCTGCAACTCAATGTCTGAAGGTGGCATGCAAGTAGTTACAGATGACTGAAGACATTGAAAGAAAACAGAGACTGTAGGGTTGACATCTGGCAGGGTAGCGTGCTAGATTGGATGTGTTGTTAGTAGGTCAAGACTTGACAGTTGTTTGGAAAACGTCTCTTTTTTTGGGCACCTCTGTTGCCTGCTTTAATATTTTTTTCCACAAACATGAGTTGCAAGCTATAGCAGCAAGCATAACGATCTAGGTCTGAGCCATCACAAAGACAACTGCAACTGTTTTTTTCATGTTGTTAACTCTTGACGTCACCTTCGTATTCGACATTCTGTTTTCGTTCGATAATGTCATGTACGGATAACACTTTGTGTCTTCTTTTGTACAGAACAGTAATCTTTGCCATGGGAGCAATCCTGCCCATGAACCCACATGAATTGCCTTTTAAGGGAAAGTTAGGCACAAAGACGGCCCGAGCTGAATAAGATGCCTTTCCAATGAGGGATTCACCACAAGCAATACTGCTAAAATAAAGACAAAGCTTTTTGTGCACATCCTGTATTTTCATAACTTGGAATTTCAAAGCAAACCCTTTCTGTAACACACAAAGTCTGATCTGATTGTGTATAAAAAGTTAACCACAGATCCTTTAGGCATTGTATTGCATATATATTGATTAAACAGGACAGAACACACTGTAAAAAGTAATGAGTTGAACTTACTTGTAAAACCTGTGGAAACTGATTGCCTCAAATTTCTCAAGCAAATTAGTTTATCATTTTTGAGTTAATAAAACTTACTGTAACTTTGTATAGGTAACTTGTGTATATGTATAGGTTACCAGAAAACTTGAGTGTTGGTAACTCAATTTGACAAGTTCAGCCAACTTAGAGATTTAAGTTAAGCTTAGTGCACAGAACTCAAACAAAACAGTTCTCTTAACAAGTCTGCTTTGTTCACATTACTATACAAATGTGTGGAAACTGATTGCCTTAAATTTCTCAAGTAAGCTGTACTCAAAACTTAAAAGTTGTTAATACAAAGACAGAAAACAGATTGTTAGCACAACAATAGGGCATTTATTTGTTTAATAAAACAATGTTACTTCAAGTCATTACTTTTTAGGCATGCTATCAAATCAACAATTTAACACTGTAAGAAAAATTGCACACTGCACGCGGGAAATAAATAGAAAAAATAGAAAAAAAATCAACATCCCTTTTATGACACCTTGTAAATCTAGATTTACCATTTTCTAGAATTACCTTTTTCTAAATCAAT
>NW_015539816.1:278239-288891 GCF_001515605.1 Sinocyclocheilus anshuiensis | reverse complement strand
TATATATATATATATACATATATATGTATATATTTTTTTTTTACGTCGTCAACAATCACCTGTACACGTTCACATTGCGCATACGCAGGGACTCCCAACACATTGAAGAAATTAAAATAGGAGTAGCAGAACACATTAATGTTTTTGTCATATGCTGCAATTACCAAAATCCAGTAAATATATGAAGTTATTAATATACATATGATGATTGTGAAACGCTCTACTGGATTATGAGGCAGCAACAGCTTGTGGGCAAGCCAAAAAGCTGAAATCTTACTGTTATTTGAACCCTATCTGTAAAAAAAAAAAAAAACCTTAACCATTTCAAATTGTATTCACTCTAAAACTGTATTCATTGTTCTTTGCACCAGACAATGAAAACAGACCTTTAATCCAACAAACTAGATGCTCTTAAGTACTGTTTACTAAAGTTGTTTAGGTTTACTATTGCATCCACCTGAAAGTTCACATAACACAGTGTAATTAAGTAAATTCAACAAATTTGTAAAAATCAGATGTAACAGTAGTTGTACTTTTAATATATTTACATTTTGTGTATATCACACTGTCTTGAAAGTATAGCCACAAGAATTGCTTTAACAAAGTTGAATGCACTCAGGCTTTCAATTTATGCTACGACAGTTTAAAGCCAGTAAACCCGCTACTTTCATTGGATACAATACTAAAAAGGGATATCATAAGGAAACATGATTTGCAAAAGTGCTATTTACGTCCCTGCTGAAAAAAACAATAGAAACCATTGCAGAAATTCTAATGGTTTCCACTATAAACATCATTACAAACATTACAAACCATCAATTTTTAACCATTCAAAAATTATTTCCTTTAGTGTGTGTTGGGACATATTCCATTAGGATTTAGTGGTTTTGACAAACAACCAACAGAAGGCAACCAGTTACCAGTAGAAACCCATTGGGTCCATTACAGTTTCCATTAAAACCAATTATACGTCAAGTCCCATTATAACCAGTAAAGCCATTACAAATTTTGTGATGGTGTCTATTGTTTTTTCAGCAAGGGTGGAATTATCTGGCAAGAATGGTACAGTACAACCATGAAAATTATTATTGAAACACCATTACACCTTTAAATAATAATAAATAACTGTTAATTTATTTTTTTAAAAAAAACTATCAATTTCATATTTTATAACTGTAAAAGTTTATATACATTTTATAACTATACATTTTATTACAATATAAGTAACAACTACTACCAAAACTTATTTTGTTAAATAATGCAAAGCCATTAAATATGGCTTAAGTGTACTAATACTTTGAACATCAAGCTACATTTTGGCACTTTTTTATTTTGCGCTTGGCTTAAAACACGTTTTTGCATAATAATTAAGCTAGTTAGCATTTAGCATGTGTGGATAGACATTAACTTGTGTTGAACCCGGAACATTCCTTTACACAAACTGCTGAATGATGCAGTTGAGCCATGAATCATCAGGAAAATGCTGTTGAAGACAGGCCCCGGTGTTGAAAGACAGGGCGAGGCGCATTTAAGCAGTCATGTTTGTGAGGATTAGCGGGCGAACGCACAATAGCGGACAGTAAGGTAGCAGTGATAGATTCCTCACCGAATGAGCAAACACTTTCACTCTTTCCTAACCTCACCTCTGCACTGCTCTGACTCATAACATATCTGTTATTCAGACTTTCTGCTTGATTATAAGTGGGGATAATACTGGAAAATACTCCTCATTCGCCATGTTACCGTTACCTGTGTGGCTGCGCTGTTTTGCTAATCTCCATTTTGGGCAAAGAGACTTTAAAAGACTATGTGTGAGTTTGTATATGCTGTGTTAAATAGGCTGTGATGTGTTGCTAACTTAGCTGTTTTGCATGTTCTTTTTGACTGATGTGGTTGTGTTATGCCACATGTTATTGACCTTCATTGTTTGTTATTTTAACTGTCAGGTACGGATGCATCAGACCTTTGTGGCTGAGAGATGTGTGTGTTGTGTGTCACCCGTCTACTATTTTCGCCCTGTTTTGGGGTAACATTCCTGTTCTGCTTGTGTTGGCACTGAAACTCTGTCCTGTACTGGTCACATGAATCAGAGCTTTTCATGGCTGCTGCCACAGGACATCCACCCTTCGCTCTCTGAACACACTCAGGCCAACATTACACATCTAAATGAAGATCCTCAAAGAGCAATTATATAACAGCTAACAGAGATAAACAGACAGCAAATACTGAATGTACTGCAGTGAACTTCTAATGACTTACCAGTATCATTGCACTAAATACAAAAATATCAAATCAGTACTTTTACTCAGCAAGGATGCCTTCAAAAACACTTCTAATTTTTTACAAAACTTCTAATTAGAAATGTTTCCTGAGCAGTAAATCAGAATATTAGAATGATTTCTGAAGTATCAAGTGACACCGAAGACTGGAGTAATGACTGCTGAAAATTCAGCTTTGCCATCACAGGAATAAATTACATTTTAAAATATAATAAAATATAACACTTATTTCCTATTTAAAAATCATAATAATATTTCACAATATTACATTTTTACTGTATTTTTGATCAAATAAATGCATCCTTGGTGAGAATGAAAGACTTCTTCCAAAACAAAAACACACCAAATTTTGGAACAATGGTGTGTGCATATATATTATACATTTAAGTGTGGTTACAGCATACATACTTTTTAGCCACTAAGTTTAAATAAAGAATGCCATAGTCTTTCCTGAAGTTATATACAAATGAATTAGTTTAAAGGCACAATATGTAAGATTTTTTTATTAAAATATCCAAAAACCACTAGAACAGTGTTATATATTTTGCTGACTTGTGTACTTACATTATCCCAAATGTCTCTAAGAATGTTTAAATCCAGAGAAAATTTTTACTAGTGACACGGACCGTAGGTGCATCCCAAATCGCGTACTTATGCACTATTCTATGATGTTTGTAGTATAAATAGTGCTTCAGAGAAAGCTTTGTCTATGTATTTATATGGTGGAAAGGTCCGTTCTATAGGTCTGTCTTTCAAAGGGTCTGTTCCATTGCACAGAGCATCTTTCCACATTTTGAGCAATAAAACTTATCAGAGGGTAGCGCTGGTAACTGAGCCCTCTTGGAATGATAGTTGCACTTTTAGGGGATGGTCCATGGCACTCACAGAGTGGGTTTTAAAGATTATTCGTTAAATATAACAAATAATTGTGTGTCTGCTCGGTCAAGTCGTTACACATTTAAATAAACGAAAAAACGAAGTGTGGAATGTTGAACACTTCATGCACTCAACTGTCGCAGCTTTAATTACGTAGCGAAGGGGGAGGGGCTATCAGACTCTGATTATGAATGACAGAATAACCGTATATAATTCATACTCTGCATGGTTGAGTACATAGTGCATAAGTACATAGTGTATAAGTACATAGTGTATAGTGCGTCATTTGGGACGCAGCTCGTGTCTATAGTGTCATTGTGTCGCCTGCCAATGATGTCATACACCCTCGAGTTCCGGTTTTGTTTTGTAGAAAACATGGAAACACCAAAGACACTTTAATATGTTGTGTGTTTTATTAGACAGGTGACGACCGCACAGAGTAGCATTATAACAGAACTTTCAAACGTATCTAGTATGATAAAACAGTGCTGCTTTACCCCACATACGCACGACCGGAAGGAGCAGAAGCAATAAGTGTGGCATAATAAAAGCTCCGCTGCTTTAGAGCTGTGTGTCACTCTCGTCTCTCATTAGCAATTGCTTCAGCGACCTCGTTTTGCTTCGACGGCCTTCTGCCTCACTCTGCTTCAAACTACGATGTTAATAAATCTTTAATACATTTGCACATCCATGAACATGATTTCTGCCTGAGTCCCGTCGGATTGCGTTGGCTGTGGGGATGAAGACGACAACTCAACTGATTTCACACTCAGTCACAGCGTCATCAAACTATGCCTTTGTTTCTTTGTTTGTTTTTGAATATGCGCCCTCTAGCAGTGAAAACTTACATATTGTACCTTTAAGTTTAATTTACCTATACCTATACAATAAGTCTCTTACTTTCCATAAACAGCCAATCACTGTCCAATTTAGAAGACCATAAGACTGAACACTGGGAAACAGCCTATAAATGTATAAAGTCCACTGGTACAAACTTATATTCTTGTAAAAGCATCTTTCACTCACAGAACTCAGTCTGTTATGACCTTTTTAAGTTTTATTATGGGTGTCTAAATACACACAGCTTCAGATGCCACATAAGGACAAAGCCATCCTATTTGCATGAGGTTTGCCGAGGCTTCTGCAAACAGCCGATCTCTCTGAGAGATTGAAAATATGAAGCCACATCTATAGAAGGTTCTAGTAACTGCTCTGTGGGGGCAGGAGGAGATGCATACCTTGGCGTTGTCTGGTAAAACAGTAATGTTGGTGTATGTTTAGGGGAATGGGCTGTTCAGAGGCCTATATTTGGATCATTGTTCTTTGTCGTGACAGCATTCAAACCACGACCTGAATTCCAGGAGAAGAGAGGACTCAATAAACTGGGTAAAGCCAGTCAGGCGGCCGTATGGAATATCACTCAGTGTGATTGGTGGACAGCACAAAATTGCACTGGTTTAGTATTGTTACTGTGGAGACTTTCTCTCTGCTGTAAATCGTACAAGAACACACAGAAGACCACAACTCTTCCTTAGATGTTCTGTTTTAGCTTGAAAAATACCTTAAATGTTTACTGACCATGATTATATTTCTTCCAAGAACTCACATTTATCACCATAGCCAAAAGCAGTTTAACTACTGTAACTACGCTGAAGCTATGAGGGGTCAGTGTACTAGCGTCCCTAAGTCTCAACACTGCTTAGTAAAACTGAACTAAACACAAACAGATGGTTACTATAGTCCAAGACCTCTAGAAACAAGAGCTTAGTTGCCACTGTTAAGTTTATTGGCTACTGTTATCCAGGCTATGAAAAAGAGGGGGAAAACCATCTCGGATTTTCTCAAGTTCTGACCTAAACCCAATGCTTCATTTAGCTGCTGGTAACTTTAGACACCTTCAAAAATGGGCTTGTGGCGCAGATGAAACTTAACTGGTTTGCACATATTCCAGCTTCCTCACTCAGATCAAACCTTTCAACAAATCAACCACTGTTTCCCACCACATTCCATCCTTTAAGTTTCAAACAAAACAAAACACTCAATCCTTGATAGCCTTTTCCACAACCCACCCACCCCATCATGCCCCTTTACTTGTCTCATAAATCAAGCAACCCTTTCTGAGGGACCCAATTTCTACATTTTTTGCTCTCAGACTACCCTAAATGATCTAATGAGCAGTGTGGGTTTTTGCTTCTAGACATGTGATGTTGTACGGTGGGCTCGGGCCAGTCTGGACTTTGAATCAATGCAGTCTGACCCAGCCGCACCATTTCAAAGGGCCAAAACTGCAGGCCGTAACCACCATTAACTCCGTTTGCCGTGTCTGCCACATGTGGTATTTAAACTGAGGCTGAGGGAGGGTCAGTTTGAAGTTTCAAAGTGCGGAACATTCTTTTAACGGAAGCCAATTATAGAGTCAGTCGCTTTAGATGGGGTGGCAGATTGAGGGGCAAATAATCTTTCTAAGAGTTTATTTTATGGTTCAGCACTTATAGCTGCTTGAGCCTTTTGATGATGAGGCTTTTTACACTGATGTGATGCAACCAGTCTAATTTATGTTGTTACATTAAATCCCTCAGCAGTATCGTTTGATCAAGCAGAAGCATTCAAATATGCAAATTGAGATGTACTCATGTAATAATCAATTACCCTAATTTAAGATGGTTGGTTATTTGGCGTCTGCTGATACTTGCAATATGCCACAAACCTGACGACATGTATGACCAAATAGTTCCTGTTGAATAGGAACATTTGTGTATGGGAGTGGTTTATTTGTGTGTTGTATATATATATATATATATATATTTATTTATTTATTTATATATATACAGTATATATATATACTGTATATATACAGTTTCTGAATTTGATAGGATAGCAAAATTGGTTAGGTATGTTTTGAAACATGGCTGCTGGTTTAAGCTGGTCCTTAGCTGGTCATGAGCTGGTTTAAGCTGGTTCTTAGCTGGTCATGTGCTGGTCCTCAGCTGGTGCTAAGCAACTAGCTCCTGCTCAGGACCAGCTTAGGACCAGCACATGACCAGCTTAAACCAGCTCATGGCCAGTACATGACCAGCTTAAACCAGCTCATGACCAACTAAGGACCAACTTAAACCAGCTCAAACCAGCAGCCATGCTTCAAAACATACATAACCAGCATATGCTGGATTTTTCAACAGGGTTATTTGTGAAGTTCTGTATACTGTAGTCATAGCAGGCCTGTTTTCCATCTTTTCAGCCTTCTGTGCAATTATCTTGATACATGATCTCTGTACATGTATATTCAAACATCCTTGTTTGTTCTTTGGACGGGTCCAATCACTTTTCACCAATCACATTAGACTAGACAAAGAGCCAGTCCAAAACAAAGACTTGGTTTGGGTAAAAACACCAGTACTGTATAGAGGCATATTTTGGTTGAACATTGGTAATCTGAGCACTCAAATTAACTGGTCTGGGAGCTGTTCAGACAGAAAGAAAATGGGATGTTGGAATTTTGTAGCGATGGAAAATTGCTTCTGGCAGCCAGAATATGGCTCTGAAGTATTCAAGCTTTGTTCGCTTTTGTCTAGAGAACAATAAACAGGCTCCAAATTATGTGCAGAACACCCACCTGCCTCCTAACCCTGACCCTACACGTCTTGGGAGGAAAGTGAAATGAAGTCATGTGACCACACACCCCAGTGACTTCTGTCAACAGGTTTTCATTTCCCTAATGCCGCGAGTCTTTTCCATTACATCATTAGATAGTGACCTTTGACCTTTCTCAGTGACTGATACATGCATACTGTCTTAGCTGGCCAAATTGAGTCCTGTTTGCTGGTCGCGTCACTCTTACCAGTTTTAGAATCGGCTCGTCATTTACAGCCACCTTTAACCGCCAGTTATCCAGCCCACTCTTTAAACAGTTACACTTTTCACCTCCTCACTGTTTTACGATATCATCAGCTTTTCCATAATCATTTTTAGAGCAGTGTGCCAGCTCGAATAAACTCTATGAGGGGTTTTACAGATATGCTTCTGTTCAAGAGCTGGCAGAAAGTTGTTTCTGAAATATTCTGTTGGTGGTAAAGTTTCAGTCCTCCTTCATCCTCCTATAGGGAGGTAGTAAGCATGACATTAAAGTTTAGCAGAGCTGAAAGTATTTATCTTTGCTTCATTGAGGCAGGAATGTAGCTTCAGGCACTAAAAGAGCTTAATGCAGAGTACGAATGTAAGAACGTGATTCTTACACACACCTGAATTGCGCCACACACAGCTATGTTTATTTAGCCACCAGACTGTGGGCACAGTCCATCCTGCTCGGCCACAAAAAAAATTTGCATGGACCAACACACGCATAGCACATTGTTACTGACACTCAATAAGATATTATGCTTATATTAACCACATAATATGTACGTTAAAAATGTATAAACTGATTGAACATGTACTTTCATCTGATGAAGCTCAAAAACAGTAAAAGACAAAACCTGATCATCATATGTAGATTTTTGCTCATGGCCTCAATTTTCTGAATGTAAACACCTTTATCTGTTCATTTTGACTTGAAAAGCCAGGCATCTCCAAGAATCTCATCAAGGTTCAAGAAAAAAGAAAAAAAAAACAACAATAAAAAACTTTGCTGGCCCATTCAATTCAGTCAAACTGTACTTAACCATAAAAAAACAAATGCTAAATGTAATTTTTAGCAAATGTCTTTTAATATGTGCCAGAACAAATAGCAATTTTCCATTAAATATTAAAGTCCGCCTGAAATCAAAATTGACTTTATTTACTTTACTAGCGCACATTGCTAGTCTTGATGTGAACAATTAATCTGTGTAAATTAATCCGCTGAAAAAAAATGTTGTCTTGGTAATCTTTAATCAAATTCTGAACATTTACTTCCGCTCTGGAATGGCATTCCTTCTCTGATGAGTTTAAGCTGGTTCTTAGCTGGTCATGTGCTGGTCCTCAGCTGGTGCTAAGCAACTAGCTCCTGCTCAGGACCAGCTTAGGACCAGCACATGACCAGCTTAAACCAGCTCATGGCCAGTACATGACCAGCTTAAACCAGCTCATGACCAACTAAGGACCAACTTAAACCAGCTCAAACCAGCAGCCATGCTTCAAAACATACATAACCAGCATATGCTGGATTTTTCAGCAGGGTTATTTGTGAAGTTCTGTATACTGTAGTCATAGCAGGCCTGTTTTCCATCTTTTCAGCCTTCTGTGCAATTATCTTGATACATGATCTCTGTACATGTATATTCAAACATCCTTGTTTGTTCTTTGGACGGGTCCAATCACTTTTCACCAATCACATTAGACTAGACAAAGAGCCAGTCCAAAACAAAGACTTGGTTTGGGTAAAAACACCAGTACTGTATAGAGGCATATTTTGGTTGAACATTGGTAATCTGAGCACTCAAATTAACTGGTCTGGGAGCTGTTCAGACAGAAAGAAAATGGGATGTTGGAATTTTGTAGCGATGGAAAATTGCTTCTGGCAGCCAGAATATGGCTCTGAAGTATTCAAGCTTTGTTCGCTTTTGTCTAGAGAACAATAAACAGGCTCCAAATTATGTGCAGAACACCCACCTGCCTCCTAACCCTGACCCTACACGTCTTGGGAGGAAAGTGAAATGAAGTCATGTGACCACACACCCCAGTGACTTCTGTCAACAGGTTTTCATTTCCCTAATGCCGCGAGTCTTTTCCATTACATCATTAGATAGTGACCTTTGACCTTTCTCAGTGACTGATACATGCATACTGTCTTAGCTGGCCAAATTGAGTCCTGTTTGCTGGTCGCGTCACTCTTACCAGTTTTAGAATCGGCTCGTCATTTACAGCCACCTTTAACCGCCAGTTATCCAGCCCACTCTTTAAACAGTTACACTTTTCACCTCCTCACTGTTTTACGATATCATCAGCTTTTCCATAATCATTTTTAGAGCAGTGTGCCAGCTCGAATAAACTCTATGAGGGGTTTTACAGATATGCTTCTGTTCAAGAGCTGGCAGAAAGTTGTTTCTGAAATATTCTGTTGGTGGTAAAGTTTCAGTCCTCCTTCATCCTCCTATAGGGAGGTAGTAAGCATGACATTAAAGTTTAGCAGAGCTGAAAGTATTTATCTTTGCTTCATTGAGGCAGGAATGTAGCTTCAGGCACTAAAAGAGCTTAATGCAGAGTACGAATGTAAGAACGTGATTCTTACACACACCTGAATTGCGCCACACACAGCTATGTTTATTTAGCCACCAGACTGTGGGCACAGTCCATCCTGCTCGGCCACAAAAAAAATTTGCATGGACCAACACACGCATAGCACATTGTTACTGACACTCAATAAGATATTATGCTTATATTAACCACATAATATGTACGTTAAAAATGTATAAACTGATTGAACATGTACTTTCATCTGATGAAGCTCAAAAACAGTAAAAGACAAAACCTGATCATCATATGTAGATTTTTGCTCATGGCCTCAATTTTCTGAATGTAAACACCTTTATCTGTTCATTTTGACTTGAAAAGCCAGGCATCTCCAAGAATCTCATCAAGGTTCAAGAAAAAAGAAAAAAAAAACAACAATAAAAAACTTTGCTGGCCCATTCAATTCAGTCAAACTGTACTTAACCATAAAAAAACAAATGCTAAATGTAATTTTTAGCAAATGTCTTTTAATATGTGCCAGAACAAATAGCAATTTTCCATTAAATATTAAAGTCCGCCTGAAATCAAAATTGACTTTATTTACTTTACTAGCGCACATTGCTAGTCTTGATGTGAACAATTAATCTGTGTAAATTAATCCGCTGAAAAAAAATGTTGTCTTGGTAATCTTTAATCAAATTCTGAACATTTACTTCCGCTCTGGAATGGCATTCCTTCTCTGATGACGTCAGTTTGACAGCTTGGGCGGAATATCCTTAAACACACCCCTCCAACCGTTAGATTGCTATGAGTGATAGATGAGAGGAGGAGCGCAACAATAAAACCATGCCTTTCTATTCAATATTCCATTTCAGATGGAAATACGTTACTACACTGAAATAAAGTCGGCAGCAACTTCCGGTTCACGCGGACTTTAAGTTTTATTTCTATCATCAAACTGATGAAAAAAAATAATGTGGATGAGCTACAATATGAATTCATAAAATGTACGATTTAGTTATAAAACAGCAGTTACTTTACAGTCTCACACTGACCCTGCTCATTTAAACACAGTAAACTGCCATTTAAAATTCAATTATAAATTATATGAATAATAATTAATTGTATTTTATAATAAATTGTATGTAAGTATATTAACTTAAAAAGCTTTTTGTTATCAGCATTTTGTTGTAGGCCTATATCTAGCATCATGATGATCATAATCTAATCTGTAAGGGGGTTGGAGGGGGGTGGCAGCAGCATTCAGCCCAGCTGCAATGAGAGGTTGTTGACAGATGGGGCACATTACAATCCTCAACACCTGCAACACTGTTTCCAGACTAGAGGGAA
>NW_015539816.1:277093-278081 GCF_001515605.1 Sinocyclocheilus anshuiensis | reverse complement strand
AAAGAGTGTGGACAAGAGAATGAGCAGGAGGGTGGGGGATGGTGGCAACAAGAGAGCCTAGAGTGAAGATTCCCATATAAGGCAAGTCTTCCTCTGAGACTGTGTGCATGTAGTAACAGTATGTCTGCTGGCAGGGGGGTAACATTCCTTAACCTCCCGTTTCTTCTCTGGGAGTTTTTCATTTCCGATTCACCGGCTGGCAAGAGGCAGTGCTCCCTTTCATAAAAGTGAGGAGGGGAGTCTGGGGATCCTTCTTCTTTTTTAAAAAATAAAATTCAAATCCAGTGCCACAAGAAAACTTATGTAAGATGTGCAAAAAGTGCTTTATGCAAGTCTAATAATAGTAATACATCACAAAGAATTATGAATAAATATATTCAACATATGTGTTTAGCATTTTTGTACGTTAATGATAATTCACCAAGAAATTTTAATTGTGTCACAAAACTTGCTCTCATTTTGTTCTAAACCTGTATGAATTTATTTCTTTCGTGGAAAAAAAAAAAGAGATCTTTTTTAAGAACTGCTTTTATAATGAAAGTCAGTGGGGTCTAAACCAACATAAGATGCCACTGACTTTCATTGCATAGCCAAAAAATATATATATATTTACGTCTTCTTTTAAATTTCTCAGAAAAAAAGAATTTGGAAAAGTCATGAAGGTGAGTAAATACTGACCAGACTTAAATAATTATGTTAATTTATAGGTGAACTGTCTTTTAACTGATGCATATCGGCCACTAGTAAACTAACTATCATTATCATCAACTGTCAATCACCACATAGTTATTTAGAGAACAAGATATTGAAGGCGAAAATCTAGTCATATTAAATCTGAAAAACATGCAGACATTTATTTCTAAGACAAATTGCTTAAACTACCACCAAGCAATGCAAGGTAATGCCAAGACTGCACTTTTATTTTGCTATGTGACAGCCCAGGAATGTAGGATGGCAGTGGGTGCAGGTTTAGTGGAGGGGGAGAGGG
>NW_015539816.1:260863-277009 GCF_001515605.1 Sinocyclocheilus anshuiensis | reverse complement strand
AGAGGGGAGGGGGGGGGCAGGAAACTAGGAAAGAATGCCAGGAATGTCCATGTTTATCCAGCGTTCCATTGAGGTGGAGGCAGTCCACCGCAGCACGGCGTGTATAAAGGTAGCTCAGCTGCTGCTGGAGAATCAGAACACTCCAAGTCCTCCAGAGAGAAGCAACAGTCACTCGACACGGCTCAGCCTAAACTTCATACCGAAGCTAAACTCTAGCTTTCACTTGACACTATCAGGAGGAACTAGAGACTACACAACGAGATCGCCTTGATCAAATCTGAAGAGAAGACTGCATTACAGCGGTAAGACGTTGTAGGATCCCAAAAGAAGATTTTTATTTTGTAAAAGAGATTGGAAAGAAGAGGTCATCATGTTTTCTGGAATGAATCTAAGGGTGATTGCTCTGCTGTGCCTGACTTTCTGTGGATGGGTAAGTCATTTTAATGCACTATTATGAGAACGTGACCACTATCCTGTTTAAATGCATCTAGAGATCCAGGTTATTAAGAATTAGCAAGAACAGACTATAAGTTTAGTCTTTTACCAGACACAAACAGCTCATAACATTCCTCATTTTAACCCATTTTTAAAGTCATTGTTGAGCAAATGTACAACGTCTTACAAGAACATGTGTCTTACTCCTCAGGCTGTGGCTCAGGAGTGTAGTGGACAATGCCAATGCCCTGATGTACCACCCCAGTGTTCGCCTGGTGTGAGCCTGGTGCCGGACAACTGTGGGTGCTGCCGGGTGTGTGCCAAGCAACTGGGCGAACTTTGCACAGAGCGAGACGTTTGCGACCCCCACAAAGGCCTTTACTGTGACTACGGCTCCCCAAGCAACCGTCGTATTGGGGTCTGCACAGGTTAGGATCTTGACCGTTGACATACAGACACTGAATCTATAATTGTTGAGTTGAGTCAGAGTTGTAACCACCTTCTGTCTCCGTCCCACAGCAAGAGAAGGTGCCACTTGCGTGTTCAGCGGGATGGTGTACCGCAGCGGAGAGTCCTTCCAGAGCAGTTGTAAATACCAGTGCACGTGTCTGGACGGCGCCGTAGGTTGCGTGCCCCTCTGTGGAATGGACATCAGGCTCCCCAGTCCTGACTGCCCTATGCCCCGCAGGGTGAAGGTCCCAGGGAAGTGCTGCGAGGAGTGGGTGTGCGACTCCCCTCATCAGAACACCTTTGTGGGGTCAGCTTTGGCAGGTGAGCATTTTTTGATCTAGACTGTTCCCGGAGTCAGAATTGACAAAGTGGTGATTAAGACACAGTAATGGTTTCCATTAAGGAATGCTGGTTTGAATGAATTCTGGTGCGATGATGTAATGATATGAACAGTAGGATGACATAATGCTGCTGAAAGGAATGTGTTGAGTAACGTCTTGTCTTGTAGCTTACAGAGAGGAGGAGACATACGGGCCCGATCCCTCCATGATGAGAGAGAATTGCCTGGTTCAGACCACAGAATGGAGCGCATGCTCAAAGACCTGCGGATTGGGAATCTCGACCCGTGTCACCAATGACAACCGCGAATGCCGTCTTGAGAAGCAGTCCCGCCTCTGCATGGTCCGTCCTTGCGAGTCACACCTGGAGGAGAAAATCAGGGTAAGCAGAAACTTACCTCCCTAACCAATCACAGCGCAGCTTACTCTTGGTTCCATTGATGCATGATGATGACATCACAGAACTTGCTGGCTAAATTTTCATTCTTTGTCTTTACAGAAAGGGAAGAAGTGCATCCGCACCCCACGTGTCTCCAAACCCATGAAGTTTGAGATTTCTGGCTGCACCACTACCAAGTCTTACAGGCCCAAGTTCTGCGGTGTTTGCACAGACGGTCGCTGCTGCACCCCTCACAGAACTGCCACCTTGCCAATGGAGTTCAAGTGCCCCGATGGCCAAGTCATGAAGAAGCAGATGATGTTCATCAAGACCTGCGCATGCCACTACAACTGCCCTGGGGAGAACGACATCTTTGAGTCCATGTACTACAAGAAGATGGTTGGTGACATGGCGTAAGGAGACAGCGGCAGGGATGCCAAGGAGTTCCATGCAGTCACTGTCCACTTGAATCGAACAGATATCCATCTCATATCTCAGCACAAAGTACTTGTTTGTCTTTTTATGGTTTGTTGCTTTCATTTTACGTCTTTTTGCGTGTATATGTCTGTATCTTGTACGTGGACTCTGGATTTATATTCTGTATGTGTATTCATTTGTCAAGGTGGATGTCTAAGGCTAGGGGGTGGGGATTGTAAAATGACGGGGCTCTGTTCGGACGCCCCCTAAAAAACAATACTGCACTATAGTCCGACTCTGTGACGCCCAATGTCACTGATTGGCAGATGACGCCAAGCCCCTCCCCTAAACTCTGGTGGGAAGATTCAGATTCTTAGAGCAAAAATAGTAAGAAATGGAAGGCAGCTTTTAACCCCAGAAGCTAATCGCCTCACCAAGCCGAGAGAAGGCGGAAGAATGAGACAGAGAGAAACTGATGTGCTCTTATGTTTTAGTTGATTTTGTCAGACTTTGATTGAGCTGAACCGAGACATGAATTTTGGCCAAGATCTATGAAGGTTAATATAGCACTGAGTGTTTGACTTCGACTGTCTGGCCCCTCCTGATGGGAGAGCGTCAGTACCCCTGTCAAAAAGACTGGATGAATTGTAGCTTCATTCTTTTTTTATTATAGTATCTATTTTTTGAAAGCTGTAAATAATGTACATATTTTGTACAGCTCAAGTTAATTTAAATTTAAAGCATTTGATGTCTTTCTTATTTTCTTGCTTCACCATGTTTAATAATAGCTTCATGTGCTGACTTGACTGTTCTTCTTACAGTTTGTCCAATATTTTATTGAGAAGTGTGACCAAGAAGTTACGTTTTCACTTTTGTAGTTTGAAATAAAATATTATATTTTTTATATAAACATTGTCATTTTTGAGTCATTTTCACTCTGATACAGAGACTCTTCTAATGGTAACTGTCCATCCTGATGTCAATCACATGTGAACACCACGTTTTCACACTTACTTCAATGCCATTTTTACATCACCACTGCGGATCACACAGTTGCATTGTGTGCGGTCCATCAAGCTCAAGACCACACACATGGTCCTACATGTATGTACACATTAGGGGTTGCACCGACTAATCGACTAGTCGACTTCAATGCTCTGCCATGACGCTTTAAGCTTGACGTCGACTAGTCGTTGGTCCTATAGAGGGCGCAACAGGATAAGAAATCTTTGAAGGACTTCCACATTTACGCTCTGTTTCCAAACAGTTAAAATGACAAATAAATACATACTCTGAAAGCGCTCCACGACATGTGTGAGTGTGATTTATATTACTGGATGCTCGAAATTGAACAGGAGAATGCACGTTTTAAACAGCTTATTGTACAGGTAAATTAATCACCTAATCTAATGCGTACCTAATTCTAATCTAATGCGCTGCTGCACTGTAATGCACACACATTACAGACAGTAGCTCGTACAGTACATCACGCGCAGATCGCGCACACACAGAATCATTCAGCGTGGAAATGTATTGTCAACACTGTTTGTTCATTAATGACGTCATCAGCGACTAGTCGACTTCGACTTTTTTCATCACATAAAAGTCGACTTTAAAAAATCAGAAGTTGTTCAACCCCTAGTACACATACATGCATATATAGATAATACAGTATATGAAACTAGTGCATAGACACTCTCATTAACACACAAATTGTGCACAAGTATTTTTCAGAACGTAAACATACAACTGATATACACTACAGTCAGATGTTTTTGAAAGAAGACTTAAGCTAACCTGCATTTATTTGATCAAAAATATTGTTACAGCTTAAAATAACAGATTTCTTTAGGATTATTTAATAGTTAGAAAATTCAAATCAATATCATTAATTAAAAATATATTTTGTAACAATGTAAATGTCTTTCTGCACCTTTTTATCAATTTATTGCATCCGTGCAAGTAATAATTTATTTAAAACACAAACACACACTTTGGAACGTTAGTGTATATGTTCTCAATATTGCGTCTAATCGTGTTTAAACCAAGCGGCAACCTTCCGGTCTCTCTGTGAAACCAACACGACAGTGACTAAAACTGCAAATCGACTGGCCGCTAGAGGCTGGCTCCAAAAGGGAGTCAGTCCCATAGACTCCCCGCGTTAAAATGTCCAACTTTACAGCAGAAAAAAATGTGTTTACAGCCTGGTACAAAAAGTGGTTTTGGTCTATATAGCTAATTTTGCCCTTCATGACAACTGTGAGGGGGGTGACATTTTTATAACTCATCCGTTTAAATTATATTAAGCTTTAAAGTTCTGCATAATTAAGGGCGTGGCCACTTGAGTGACAGGTGGATTGCCGCTGCTGTCACCGCCGTCGAGTTAGGTGGGAGTGGTTTCAGCAACCAGCTCCCGCCTCGTTGCCCATTTTCGATTATCCGGGAGTGACGCGCTGCCAAGATGGCGACGGCCCGCTCCGCCCACTTTGAGCTTCAAAAATGCTCTTCAGAAACCTACGGGTGACGTTACGGACACTACGTCCATGTTTTTATACAGTCTATGGTTTAAACACCGAGCAACCATCTTAAAGGGGTCATATGATGCGATTTCAAGTTTTCCTTTCTCTTTGGAGTGCAAAGACTAGTCTCAAACCCAAAGAGATATACTTTATAAAAGTTAAGTTGTTGTTTGTCATTTCTCCGATCACAAATGCAGACATGGTTTTATGTTTACACGGCGCGATGCAACGTAAACAGACAGTATAAGTCATTATAATCAGTAATTATGTCCCCACTGGATGCAACAAATGCCTTGTTTATAATGGCTTTTATTGGTTTTGTCTCATCGCGCTGGGACACGGCATCACAGTATGGTAAGGGGCGTAACATTTCCGTCACACGCTTGAGGTATTCGGCCAATCACAACGCACTGGATAGCTGGCCAATCAGAGCACACCTCGCTTTTCAGAACAATGAGCTTTGTAAAAATCGGCACGTTTCAGAAAGGCGGGGCATAGAGGGGAAACAATAATGTACAGTATGTGGAAAATAATGTGTTTTTTTAACCTTAAACCGCACAAACACATTTCATTACACCAAATACACAAAATAATGTTATTTTTTAGCAACGTCATATGACCCCTTTAAGCCCTGTTTCCACCGCAGGTACTTTCCCCAGGAACTTTGGGCTGGTACTCGGTGCCTGTGTCCCAATGTGCATACTATCCATCCTAAATTATATGTGATATCATATTAGTAATTTTCAATACTATTTAGGGCAGATAGGATGGATATAGTATCACATTGGGACGCAGGTGTGTTTCCACCGCAGGAACCAGGATCTAAATAAAGTTCCACATTTTTACTAAATAAAGGTACAAATTTAACCCCCTTCGTTTTGGGTAAATCTAACAGGTAATCTTTGGTCTTTATTCTATTAATCTATTAATATGTTAAATTGAAAATAAATGAAAAGCAATACTGTTTGAAATAATATTTCACAAATTGTTCCAGGTAATTTCGTATTAAGTGACAGTAACGGTCTTAAGAAGGGACCATAACAAAAATGTGTACCTATTTGAGGCTATCAGTGTATAGGAGTGGGTCTGATCTATCAAAACTCAATAGGATATTAACACTGTTAAACAATAAAAACACTAAACATAGCCGATCTCTGTTAGCTATGAGAAACATACACCTTTATGCAATTTTTAAAGTAATACTTTTTTTAAAAACCTACTTAATTGCTTGATTTCGGAATCGTTTTCCCAACTGAGGACGACACATTGAATTTGATCTGTCTCTCTGCCAGTGTTGCCAACTAATTTTCAGAGAAAGTTGCTAAAGGATGGTTGATTTGTTGCTTAAAGTTGCTAAATGACGTTGTGATGTCATTGCGCAATGACGTCATTGCGTAATCACGACGCAAAATTGTCACATCATCAAATCTCAGCAAAAAATATATTTTATATATGTTAATTTAGATTTGTTTGTAAAATAACATGCATGATATAATATTAAAATATAAATAACTGTATTTTTAAATACATTGAATTATTGAAAACGTACACATTTTTGAATGATTTCAATTTAAGTTTTTTTAGTAGCTAGTAAACTAGTAATTCTACACATTCTCAACTAATATGCTTTAAGCAGTGTATTAGTAGTTAGTTAGTATGCTACACTCTAAGAAAAGTCTGTAAAAATAAGGCACAATCTACTATGTTAATATGAAAGAATTTTCCGTAATGGTTTTTTACCTACATTTTAAATTACGCATTGTGTTTTCGGGTTACAATGGATGATGGATAATGGATAATGTCCTGAAAGATTTTCCATTTTTCTTACAGTATACTAACTGATCAACAATCGCAGGTACAAGCTACTAACAAAGTGTATCATAAATGAACAATTATTCAATTATCAAATTATTCAATTATTATTATTAAATTGAACAATTGCAAATAGCAGCTAACTCAATTCATGTGATGTGATGTGTGTACTGCTAGGCATCTGTGGTTTCCTCTTTTTGTGTAATCTGGATGGAAAATGTGTGCCTTTTTATTGTCTGAGTCACTTATTAAAAGTTGCTAAAGGTTGCCAAATCAATTTTTAAAATAGCTAAATTTGTTGCTAAGTGCTTTTGGAAGAAATAGTTGCTAGGGTAGTCTGAAAAGTTGGCAACACTGCTCTCTGCAAACCATTTAAGTTACTGTATGTAGTATGAGCGCCATCTAGTGTATCGACTATGGTAGTGAAATATTTATATTCAGAGGCTCTAGACTAGTGTAGATTGATTTCTAATTTCTAGAAATTAGATTAATTTCTAACTAATTTGATAAAAAAAACGGAAAGTACTTTCAATCAGAGGACTCAATGTTACAACAATTGAAATAATTCAGTATAACAAAAAATTTAGCATTTTAGACTTTTATCAATATATGAAAATTATCAATAAAATTATAGATAAATTAGTATTTAAACAGGCTGCATACGTCTTAAGAAAACTTTAAAAATCTGTTTAAAAACAGTTGTTGACTTTGTGGCCTAGCGGGGCACAAATGTATTTTTAATTTGTATTTATTTTGTATACATTATTTAATTTGTATTTTTATGTATTTATAATGTGCTACTTGTGCATTTACTAATCTTAGCCAGTAATTTTCTCACCATACTTAATTACATTAAAGGGGTCATATAATGTTGCTAAAAATAACATTATTTTGTGTATATGGTGTAATGAAATGTGTTTATGCGGTTTAAAAAAACACATTTTCCACATACTGTACATTATTGTTTCTCCTCTATGCCCCGCCTTTCTGAAACACGTCGATTTTTACAAAGCTCATCGGTCTGAAAAGCAAGGTGTGCTGTGATTGGCCAACTATCCAGTGCGTTGTGATTGGCCGAATACCTCAAGCGTGTGACGGAAATGTTACGCCCCTCACCATATTGTGATGATGCCCTGTCCAGCCGGAGCGACGAGACAAAAACATGAAAACCCATTATAAACGAGGCATTTGTTGCATCCAGTGGGGACATAATTACGGATTATAATGACTTATACTGTCTTTTTACGCGTTGTGTTGCATAAATCATTCAAAACCATCAGTAATGAATGCCGGCTACTATAAGAGTTTTGTTAAGCAGGAAGAGCTTCTCTTCCTCATCATGTGACAGGAATGACGTATAACACATGACGTATTCCACAAGCCCACACAAGTTTAATGTCTAGATTTTTATATTGTGTGCTATTCAGCTGTTTATTGTCAGGTACCCCATAGGTTGGTTACAAATATAATATAATATAATATAATATAATATAATATAATATAATATAACTGTTTATTGTCAGGTATCCCATAGGTTGGTTACAAATATAATATAATATAATATAATATAATATAATATAATAGTGTGGGCCTTGGCCAGTTTCATAAACAGTACTCAATGCCAAAAAGTTTAAAATTACTCTTTTTATGTTTGTGCTGTGATTTCTTGGGCATTACTACATTTCAGGTATTAGCCTGTTGTTGTACTGAATGGAAGAAATGAGCAGAAATGTTTTTGAACGTTGTTCAAATTATTACCTATTTTAGAATTGCTCTCCTGTGGCTGGTCACATTCAGCATGTCAGGTTCAGGCATGCCAGACGCAAAGTTGGTCTCCAGAACAAGATGCAAAGCAGACCAGACTCATGCTGATCCAAGTCAGAAAGTCTGAATACACATGCCATGCAAGACTACATTAAAGGGGTCATATGATAAACACATTGCATTACACCAAATACACAACATAATGTTCATTGAAATCGCATCATATGACCCCTTTAAAAAAAAAAAAAAAGCAAAACAGTTGCAATAAATGGCAGCATGTACATATTACCATATAGGCAATAGTTTATACAGTTGGGGGAAAATATGAAGGATGTGTAGATAAAGTAAAACGTTGGGATGCACACTGGTTAAAATAAATATTCTGGGTTTACTAACTCAACTAGCCTAACTAGAACAGAACAAGCAGGGAACTTGACTCCTTGTTTAGACAAATTTATTATTTCCAAAAATCATGATGTTATGAATAAAATCCAGAATGATTGTTAGTGGAATAAATGACAGGTCAGAGGCACAGCGGGCACAATTTTGACAGTTCAAATTGAGTCGTTGCACAACGCGTTGAACTCTACGTTCTGTGGGAGCGCGCCCGTAATTACGTTACGTTTGAGAGACGTCACCCATAGCAACACAACAAGGGAGAGTTTTTGGAGTCGCGTGTCTAGCTTTGAACTCAGTTTTCCGCATCAGCTTGACAACGCCGTGAGTATCACTGCTAAATAAGCAAGTAATGACTGCATTTTCAGTCAGTTCAGTGACTTCGTGGACTATACAAATACCCTATTGCAATTTGACATTAGCCTACCTGCATACATTTCAAACTCATTTTAATTTAGAACGACAGTAAATAATTTGAGGGATGATAGATGTAAATCTAGTCGTTTTAATACATTTGGCAGCCACAAACCGGGTTCGCACCTTCTGGTTCAGGCACTTTATTAATTTATTAATCAGTTTGCCTTACAATGTCGTAACATAATGATGTGGTTTGTTTCGATCAATGCGAATCCACCGTTATCACAAACCTTACTAATTAAACATTTGACGCCTTGGTCAATTTGTCTGAATACAAGTTCCTGTGAACATTATTAACTTGTCGAACTATTTTCAAGATTCATTATTTACATTTGTTGGTGTGTCTAGGGCAGGGGTAGGCAAGTTCGGTCCTAGAGAGCCGTAGTCCTGCAGAGTTCAGCTCCAACCCTAATCAGACACACCTGAACAAGCTAACTTCTGCAGTACTGCGGCTCTCTAGGACCGAACTTGCCTACCCCTGGTCTAGGGTAATGCATTGTTTACGTGGTCATTGCTCTGAAGGCACTAAAAAATGCATAAAGTGCCTGAAGAGGTATGTTTTTTGTTGTTCAGCTGCCATCAATCAAAATAAAAAGAAAAAAGAAATGAATAAATTATACAAGTATTATACAGATTATACAAATGATGTATGGATGGTCCTGCCAGGCGGAGTCTTTCAGCACTGTACTGCTCAGGACTTCATGCATGGATACCTTTTCTTTCTTCCCTGCATGTACAGAGAGGCGTCAGGGTGTTCTGTGCTGAAACCCCTGGGGAATTAGATGCTGCACTTCAGGTTACACTCAACAAGTGCAACAAGACTCGACCCATGGTGTCACAGCCTTATTATATTTAGCAACACAAGAGACAATACTTGTTTAAATCAAATTAAGCTTTACAGTAGCAGTAAATCGAGTGTTGTTGTTCCAAATAGATATTTGATTTCTAACATATTTAATATTAGTCATTGTGTCAGCACATTAGAGAGGAAATATTGAGATGCTCATTAACCCTGTAAAGCCTGACATATAAAATAATACTGAGAAAAGTCTATTTTTATTGGAACATTTTATTTAGAAATTTGACATCTATTAAAAAAGTTTGCATATGTGTTTTTTCTGTCATATTTAATGCAGGATTTTATAGCTCATATACTGTAGTATAAACAGTATCAATCAGAAGGCATGTAGTAGATTGTGTACAAGTTTTTCAGCAAAGTTTTGAAATCAAATATGATTCAGTTGGCTTTAAAGGGTTAAACAGCATATTCAGCAGAATATTATTGGCTTTTAGAACAGAAATCAACTATTTATATGTTTTGCATGTATTTTGATGAATAATAATTGTGGCTTGAGAACATCAGACTGTTTTAGCATATGTGACCCTGGAGCACAAAACCAGTCATAAGTCGCACGGGTATATTTGTAGCAATAGCCAAAAATATATAGTATGGGTTAAAATTATCGATTTTTCTTTTATGCCAATAATCATTCATTGTTATTAAGTAAAGATCATGTTCCATGAATATATTTTGTAAATTTCCTACCGTAAATATATCAAAACTTAATTTTTGATTAGTAATATGCATTGCTAAGAACTTCATTTGGATAACTTTAAAGGCAATTTTCTCAATATTTTTATTTTTTTGCACCCTCAGATTCCAGATTTTCAAATAGTCGTATCTCAGACAAATATCCTAACAAACCATTTTTCAGATGAGATTTCAGATTTCACATGATGTATAAATCTCAATTTAAAAAAAAATTTGACCATTAAAAAATTGACTCTTTTTTTTTTTGTCCAGGTTCACATATATAAAATGATTTCCAGCACTGCCATAAACCTATGCATATGTCAGTGTTATCGCTCTTGTGCCCATAGTGTTTACAAACCTCTGTCATCAGTGAACTGATGAACGTCAGTCAGACAGGAAATTAATTAAGAAAGAGAATAAGGCACCAACAAACCAGCATGATGACACAAACAGAGACTGCAGATGACACGCAACACACCCTTTCTCCCAGCTCCAAAAAACAATTACAGGTACACCCACACTTGCATATAAACACACTATGTATTAAATAAATGTTGCGCACTCACTCCACTTACTGTCTGTTCAACCGCAGGAACAATTACACTCCGAACAGCAAGAAGTTGATGCCATTATACAGCCGCTGCTGGAGACTGAGGCTGGATTCATAAAGGTAATATTTTTGGTGGCCTTTCAGACTTGAATCTTTCTGTTACCTCAGAATAATTTGTGTTTGTGTTTGTGTGTGTCAGTACAGAATCTGGATCACTACCTTACTCACAGAGGCACACTGGACCTGAGGAAACGTAAACTGCTCCATAAGCGCTGGACACAGAATGTGTGGCTGCCGGTACAGCAGAGCATTGAGCAACATTTTACACGCCATGGCTACACTGAGACACAGAAGATGAGGAGCATGCATGCACACTACATTAACTACTGTAATGCTAAGGTACAGGTACAGTATTAGAAGCAATTAGAATAACCATACTGTTACAGTAGCAATGCACTGTAACATTAAGATACTTAAGTTACAGAACAAAATAGAAAAATCAATACACTCTGCCATTTCATAGTAACCCTTAATTAGAGAATTTTCAAAATGTAGCTTTTAAAGTACAGAAATGCAGTTAACAATATAAATATCAATAATATTACTTTTTGTTATAGTAGAAAAAAATAATTCTGTCTATTTTCTTGTTACAAGGCAGATATGTTAAACTTGATTAATCGTATCAAGCATGAATAAAAAACTTGGTTGACAGCGTGAATAACGCATTACAAGTAACGTGAGTTATGTAATCAGATTACTTTTTCAAGTAGCGCATTATTTATTTTTTAAAGAAGTAATGCAAGGTACTTTGTATTCCCATTTATTAACTGACACCTCTTCTGTGCCCGTATTGAGAGAAATTAGGAGTGAGGTGCAGAGACAGAGGCAGTTCCTTCAGGCTAACGCTTATTAATTTTGTGTGTGTGTGTGTGTGAGGGCCTTTACAGTTGCCAAAAATATAACTTCTTGTTTTTTTGTTCATAAGCAGTCCCAGCTCAGGTGACAATAAGTAATGCAAAAGTAATGTAATGCATTACTTGCCATTAAAGTAATGCAATTAGTTACTTTTTTTTTAATAGAGTAACACAATATCGTAATGGATTACTTTTAAAAGTAACTTTCCCCAACACTGGTGCATGAGAAGATGAATACACTTTATCATGGCAAAGTTTTGGTGTCGTTGCAATTTGAGAAATATTATATTTTTTACATATAATTTCTATAATTACAGATAAAAATGCTAAAAATGGTCCTTTTAAAATACTCATAAAAACATAGTTTTAATATAATATATCTTAGGTTAAACACATACAGTACAGTAACTGCATATTTTTGAGTTCAGCACACTTCAGCAAAGATTATTACTAAGCCTATTACTGTCATGGAATAACTCTGTCAATAAACAATGATCAATTTTTTATGATCACAACACATGAAAATTATGGAAAACTGCAGTATTTCCAAAACCTCCCTAATAACTAAAATGTATATTGTGTTTTCAGGGTTTTGTATTTCTAGAGAGTTATGATCCTCTGGAGTACAACCCCTTCGAGCACCATTTCAACACACCACATCATCGCAAAGTGAGTCATATCATCTTCTTTTTAATGTTAATAGTTAAACAACTAAACAAAATGCATTAACAATGGTATGCAATTGATTTAGTGAAGGATTAAAAAACTTTTGTTTTTTGGTGCAGATTTCCACCCCAACATTGGAGGATCCGCTGTCTCTTCAGTCACGAGCCAGGATTAAGGAAAAGACAGCAATACTTCGCTGCCAAACAGGTGCTGTCAACTAATAATTAGTTTTACAAATCTCTTTGCTGTTATTCAAGATCAGGCTATTAAACTGCTTTGGGGTTTTCTTTGAGGGGGAATTCATTGAAACACATGAGGTAAACAAAATGGCTTTTGTTATTACCTTTAAACTGTGTATTCTAGGTCATGTATATCGCCGGCAACAGGTGGAGGAACATCTCCAGAGTCCACCTGTTTCCCAACAGAGCCGTAAACAGTCACAGGCCAAAGCCTCCAGAGATACTGCCTCAGAGAGACTTTGGGAGAACCGCAGTCTGTTTAAATCAAGGTACTTGCTTCAAGCTCAATGTTGAGCTGCTTTTGTGTCAGTCATTCCGTTTCAGTAATACTGAGGTCATTTCTCGCTGTTCAGGAGTACATGCACTCCACATTCGGCTTTGGCAGAGGGACGGTGCTTCCTCCCTCAGTGCTGGTCCTGTTGTTGATGACAGCGTTCATTAGGGCCTTATTGACATGAGATTGTATATACACACGGGTTTTCCATTACTGAGAATGGTGCTTGTTATACCATTAAAGTGCAATAAATAATGAGGTGTACAGTGTGTAATGTGTCTAGTGCTTATTGAACAATGAATATTCTGTTCTGCAATATCTGAAAGCTGTTAGGTGATCAGATTTTGACAATCAAATGTAGTTAGAGCCATGTTGAAGAAAATATATTAAGAATAGTTCACACTACAGAATCTTTTATGGTTCCACTTTTTTGAAATGTTTTTTCATAATTCTTTTTTAATTATGTGAAATAAAAAGAAAATAAATGTATAGAGAAAATATCAAAACAAACAAAAAGTAGAAAACAGTTATTTTATGATAAGCATTGTTAACATTCTCCGTTTTTATTTTTGTCTTTGGTGTATATGAATTGTGCCCAAACCCATACAATAATCTATTCCTATAGATGTTTATACAATTATGCATTAAACAAATAACAAAACAAAGAACAAATAACACAAACTTTTGACATTCATCATCAACAACTCAAATGTACAACATCCAGATCCAGTCTGTTCATAAAGCCAAATGCTGTTATTAAAATCATCAAAGGAAAACCATATAAGACCCATATTATACATTCTTAAAGAATTTATAAATCTTCCCTAAATTTGTACAATTAGGAATGGAAAGCATAATTTGTGTTGTCACACAATTTCGGATAACATTATATATAATTTGGTCTTTATATAATTAAATATATTACAGTGTTTTTAAAACTGTGTTTCAGTATTTAATAATAAAACAATTAAACATGCGCTGAAGGGCTCTGGAAACAGGTTGGGGAAGCACATGTATGATTGGCTTAGTGGAATCTACAAATGACTGAATTTCAGCAATTTCAGTGACATAATTTGAGTCTATTTATACTTAGGAAGCTGCAGTACATAATGTGTTCGGATTAAGGCAGTACAGTACAATAAAATCCATTAAAGGCTGCCGGTGACTGATAATGCTGAGCAGTGTATTTCAGAGCTGTCTCAACTATTGTAGCAATCCCTGGCTTTTAAAGAATGAAAGGAAAAGTAAGGCACATTTAACAGATTAGAAAACCAAATCAAAGGAATTTTGTTTGAAGGAAACAGCCGAAAAGTAGAATATGTTCAGATTACTAATGCACTTTAAAAATTTACAAATTTCAAAGTACAAACCAGTTCCTGTCCCAAACAAATCATCATGATAATACCCAATGTTCCCCATTACACAACATCAAGCATGTGTGGGAGTAGATATGAGACTACCAGCTTCTATTTCACTGCATGTAAACTTATGCTAAGTGGTTCACCTTTTTCATATCAAAAGTGTACAGAGGCATTCCTATACTTTTAAAAATGAACATTAATGAATAAACTTTTATTAAGTGATCTATTAAATGTTGTAGTGCTAATGAAACAGATGTGGAGTTCACGGGTGAGGTGTTTGATCATAGAGCTGCAGGTCAAGCCGCACTTTGACCTCTCCAGTTGGAACTTCATGAAGCAGCAGACGCCTTGCCAGTGGACCTTTACCATCTTGATCCTTCTTTATTGTTGCTACAGGAACTTCAGTACGACCTAGAAAATCTGTATTGAAAGCACAATTTGTTGAAAAATACATATGTTTTTGTGTATGTATATTTTGTGTGTGTGGTGCCACATAGAAGCCCACCGTCAGGAGAGAACTGGTCCCTCTCAAAGATGGTGAGGCAGAAGACATCCTGATACAGGTCTTTGATGAAGAAGTGGCAGTTGAAGTTCCATTTGGGGTTGAGCGTGTCGGGCTGATGGCGGGACGTGTAGCACTGAGCGCCCATGGTTAGCTCACAGTATGGGTTACTCTTCCCTAAAAACACGCATCATTTCCTACTTAGTATTTGATTACCAAAGAATGGAGGACATGTATACCTTTAATGCAATTTAAGTCACTTTGGATGAAATGTATATGCCAAAATGTATAAATCTAAGATATTACGTCTTATTTTTTAGAGAAATTTTGTGAAGTTGCTTAATAAAAATGGAAGTAATAATTTTTATATAATTCTTATTAAACTGGAACAAATGGGGAAAAAAATTAATAAAAAAACTAAAATACTTAATTTTTTGATACACAGTATATAAATTTAAAGATAATACTTTAAGCAAAATTTAAAAATAGGAAATACATTGCAGGATTAAAGAAATTAAAACGAAAGAAAATGTGTATATATTTTTTATAAATATTTTTTAATATTATATTTAAACACTTGAACGAGCTGTGTTCAACCAAGTCTCTGCCTTTCTGGCACAGAACAACCCCCTCGACAGCAACCAGTCTGGTTTCAGAAGTGCACATTCAACCAGGACTGCCTTGCTCTCAGTTGTTGAAGCCCTAAGACAGGCAAGAGTGGATTCCAAATCTTCAATACTTATCTTGCTGGATCTGTCCACTGCTTTTGACATGGTTAACCACCAGATCCTCCTGTCAACCCTGTTGGCAAAGGGCATCTCAGGAACCGCACTCCAGTGGTTTCATTCTTACCTCTCAGATAGATCCTTCAAGGTATCTTGGAGAGGTGAGGTGTCCAAGTCGCAACATCTAACTACTGGGGTGCCTCAGGGCTCAGGTCTTAAACCACTTCTCTTCTCTGTCTACATGACATCACTAGGTTCTGTCATTCAGAAACATGGCTTTTCATATCACTGCTATGCTGATGACACTCAACTCTACCTCTCTCATTCTCCTGATGATCCGACGATAGCTGCTCGCATCTCAGCTTGTCTAACAGACATTTCTTGCTGGATGAAGGACCATCACCTTCAACTCAACCTTGCCAAGACAGAACTGCTTGTGGTTCCAGCAAACCCA
>NW_015539816.1:257174-259965 GCF_001515605.1 Sinocyclocheilus anshuiensis | reverse complement strand
CACCTCTGTTCATCAATTTGCACTGGCTACCAGTAGCTGCTCGTATAAAATTCAAGGCATTAATGTTTGCCTACAAAACCACCACTGGCTCTGCGCCCCTTTACCTAAATTCATTGCTTCAGATTTATGTGCCCTCTAGACGCTTGCATTCTGCAAGTGAACGTCACTTTGTTGTGCCATCCCAAAGAGGCACAAAATCACCTTCTCTGACTTTTACATTAAATGTTCCCTCCTGGTGGAATGACCTGCCCAAATCAATCTGAGCAGCTGAGTCCTTAGCCATCTTCAAGAATCGGCTAAAAACACATCTCTTCCATCTTTATTTGACTAACTCTAGCACTCTATTCTAATTCTATTCTTTAAAAAAAAAAACTTGTCCCTTTTAGATTTGCACTCTATTCTTACTATTCTTTTTGCATTCTCTATTCTTTACTTACTGTTTGTTTTCTTAAAAAAATAATAATAATAATAACACTAGCTTCTCTAATCTTTTTGTATTCTATCTGTTTTCTTTTTATTTATTAAAAAAACCTTTACTGCGTTAAGCTAACTGTTATAGCACTTGCATATCATTGCTCTTTTGTTGATTTGATTGCTTCCATTGTCCTCATTTGTAAGTCGCATTGGATAAAAGTGTCTGCTAAATGACTAAATGTAAATGTAATGTAAATTTACATGTCTTATTTCTAAGAAATATTAAGGTTTAGTGAGGTCTATGCTTAAAATAATGAAAATACTCAGTTTGATATAAATCTCATTCGGTTGTAACAAACTGCAATACATTTGACTTCAAAACTTATTAAAATAAAACATACTATAGATATTTTAATTTTTTTAATACACGGTATATTCTAAAACTTGAAACCTTTACAACTAATCTGCATAAAAAAATGAAAACGCCACTAGATAAAAAGATTGTGCTGTGAAATGTAGCACCATTTTTAAACATTTGAAAATAATCCCTGTTAAAATAACAAAACTAAAACTACAAAAACTGAAACTAGAAAACACAAAAAAATAATGATTAAAGAATGAAAAATACAAACTTAAATTAGTTTTAAAAAAACTTACAAATTAAAACTATAATAACCCCTGAGGTCAATGATTAATGAAGGGACTCTGTGTTTGTGTGAATAGAGCCCAGATTGTTTGTGTGTAGTTTTTCTAACCGTTTGGTTTGCAGGGCTTCAACTCTGTCGCCTCCAGGACCGTTACTAACAGTCGCCCGATTCCACTGTTCTTCTGCGAGCGAGCTAAACACCATACACAGGCTTTTATCAATAAAGCTACATTCAATCACATTGACTTTGACTCTTAATAGTCATCAATAAATCCCAACCTTGGTATGCTTTCTCTCTTTTCAGCTTCCCAGTCTCTATGAAGTGGTCAGATGCTGCCTTGATCTTCTGTACCCATGTAGTCCTAATTTAACAAGAAAATGATCAATACTGTTGTACAACAGATACTCACTGTAATAAATGAGTATTTTTGCTTTATACTCTAAACTGAATGATTTATAGCCTTTATTTTACTTTAAGTTCAGTGGATCATGTGCGTGTATGATTGCAGCTTTAGGCCTTTATCTGAGCATTTTAGCTTGAATGTTAGTATAGTAGGTGTACCTCTCATTAATGGTGTCAGCCTTAAGAGTGTAAACACGATCAATGTGTGAGATGTGAAAAACTGGATCATCACTGGAAGGGTCAGAGGGCATTTTTACCAAGACCTCATTCAGAAACACTGGCTAGAATAAGAGAGACAGAGTGTCAGATAGGGACATTTTACAGAGAGTTTAACAGAACAAGCTCCAGATGGACACCAGTCATGTTGCTTTACCGTTTTATACATCTTGTACTGTGCATTTGAGTTGGGATTGAAGAGTTTGTCAGGCCCAGATGAGAACTGTTTGGAGGTGTAGGTGAGGAGCAGGAAGTCGTTAAACAGGAAGGCCCAAAGCTCCTTGCTGCTCTTGGTCTTATGTAGTTTGCCGCTGTGCAGCAGTTTTCGAGGGCCCAGGCAGTTCGTCAGAGAGTTAAAAACGAGGTGCTAAAATGAGAATATTACACAAAACATTTTCATAGATACCATATCACATAATAAAAGCTGTTGTTTTATACTTAGAGGTCATTATGTAGCACAGGAAGGTCAACAGCAGCTCTCCTGCAGTGATCTCACCTCAATGACTCCATCACACAGCACATGGTTCTGGATCCATTCCAGCCGGTCAGAGTTTTCCTTCTCTCTCACGCCCTCGTTCACCTGTGAGCACAACTCCTCGGCCTGCTCCAGTGCCGCCTGCAGGTTTGCGTGATCTGCATGAGTTGAAGGGGTATTCTCCAGAATCTATACCATCAGATTTCAGAAACGACAAGCAAATGATTTGCCTAAATAAACATCATGTATATTGCTGAATTAAAGAAATGTAAAAATTTTTTACATTTAAAAAATGTTTTAATATTTATTTCATTTTTCATCCTACCACTTATGTTAATACTATTAATACTAATAATAACAATAATAATGCAATATTACTGTATTAATGTTGATAAATTTTGTTATTCCATATAAAGTACACTATTATTTTTGGAAACATTTTACAGTATTTATTGTGTATACGTCTTTTCAGAATTAATTGAAGAATAGAAAGTTTAAAAGAGCATTTATTTGAAAAAAAATGTTGTCTTAACTGTCACCTTTGATAAGTTTAATGTCTTTGCTGATTTAAACTATTCATTTCTTTAAAAAAAAAAATGTTACGAACCCCAAACTTTTGATTTAATTTTGTCAGTAT
>NW_015539816.1:248483-257138 GCF_001515605.1 Sinocyclocheilus anshuiensis | reverse complement strand
TATCTTTAAGAAATGTGCTCATATAGCCTATTTTTTTCATAATCTTATTTTTTTATTTACTTCCTATTTCCTTTCTATAATAGCTGCTATTTCTCAAATCATTCTATTGTTAAATTTTCCATAGTTGATGTCTGTAGGAGCCGCTTCTCGTACGTTCTTGATCAGCAGTGGGTAGCGTGTGATTCTCTGCATGGGTTTCAGAAGGAAGCTGGACAGTGGCATTCCTTTACAGCGGTAATTACTGGCAATTTTCTATGAAGAAGATAAAGACACAATGAAGAGAAGGAAAAGAGTCTAAATAATGTCTTATCGCTATCAACAGTGAATTCATCCACAGTATTCCACGAGAGTAGAAATCAACAGCACCATCTTGTGGACTACTGTGAAAAATGTACAACTGGTTTTTCTTCAGTACACCGATCAAGCAGCAAAACAACACTAGACCAAAATTATTTATTGTAAAAAAAAGTTTACTGTGCACTGTTATACTATTCACTTTTTAATACAGTCTAGGGTTAACGCTATACCTGTCTGAAAGCAGTAGAATGTAAAAATGTGTGCTGTTTTCTGTTACTAGAAAGTACTGCACTCCATTTACCTTCAGGAAGAGTTTGAAGTCAGGTGATTTGTCTGTTTTCTGCTGCAGCAGGGCCGCAGCATTGAGCTGGCAGCTGCAGAAGCGAATGTAGGCCTGCATGTGAGAGAGCTCTGAGGACAGAATATCACCCACCACCTGCACCGGCATCCGCTCTCCAGCCATCTTCTTACGGACAGGCAGAGCTCTGAAAAACACACAAGCTATCACCTGGTATATGATACATACATACATAATATACACTGAATACGTTTGCTTTTGTTTGTCTAGGAAACAAAATGTACTTGAAATATGATATGACCTATTAGAGAGACACTTTTAGCCACTCCACTTGTAGCGACAAATAAAAATTATACACTGAATATGTTTTTACTGTATTATTGTAGTTATTTTTAATGTAATACTTTTTACTGTATTGTAATTATTTGTATGTAATCTTTTTACTGTTTTGTAGTTAAGGTAATATTTTTCTCTATTGTAGTTTTTTTATTTGTAGTTTTTAAATAAAAATAATTTTTACTTGTAGCTATTTTTAATGTAATAATATAAGCAACAAAAAATGTTCAAAATCTATGAACTTAGTGAGACTGTTTTCATTAAGAGAAAATGTAAATAAATAAATATTGTATTGACTTGAATTGACTTCTTTCATTTTTTATTTGCATCCATTGTTTGCTAGTTGACAGTCCTAAAAGTGTAACAAAAATGGTTTTGCAGAAGCCTTTAACACACTAATCGTGCAAGCATCAAATAGAACTGGAATATGAACTAATATTGGACTAAAAAATTCAAACCAGACACTGAACGTTCACCAGGTGCCACTTGCAATTCACCAGACGGACTCTAGCCGTCAGTGTTGACTCACTTTAGGAGTTTGGTGCTGCACATGATCAGTTCCCGCCAGCTCACAAAGATCATACTCATCTCAGCCTCAGTCAGCCGCCCTGACTCTGCCATTGGCTTATAGAACACCTGAATATTCATTAACACAGGAAACAAATGAACATATTTTTGTAACTTAAAGTCCAAACAAATAGCACTACTTTCCAAAAGCGAATATATAATAAATATTGTTGATGCAGCTGTTGGTTCACCTCTAGTGCCAGTTCCAGGTCCTCCAGATAGGACTCTTCTGTCTGAATGAGCTCATGGATGTAGCCTTGCCTCTTCCTCTCCTCAGTGCACATAGAGTCTAAACTGAGCAGATCAGCACACCCTAAACACACACACATACACACATGCAGGACAAGCCACACATGCACATGCACTCATCAGCGACCACAGCACAACAGCATCTCACAATTAAAAACTTTATTTGTGAAATTATGCTTCATATAATTGTGAATACTTTCCATACAAAAATGTATCCAGAGCAAAGGTTATGACATTCAGAGCGAACTCTCTAAGATCTCTAAGGTCGCGATTGTTAGCTGGCTGCATAGCTGGTCAAGTATGAGGGCAACACGTGTTGCTGGTCATCAGTTCCTTTGACTACATTTAAACACGCAGAGGCAGACTAACAATCCTGTGATATACAAATATGATTGTGCTGATGAACAGTGCTGACTTAAAGGGTAGTTCACTTTAAAGGGGCCACGTCATATACACTGTTTTATTGTTCATTTTTTACCCTGTGGTCCATTTATAATGTTAGTTAAGGTTCTTGTGCCCAAATTTTGTGTTTTTAGCCATGTTTTTCATGTTAAAATTAATATGAACCAAATATGATCTTTAGCTATTGATGCAATAAATAGTTCTCTGGCACATTGGGATGCATATTTGCTGTTGGGATTCATAAAAAAAAAAAGACCTAATGCAGAAATGATCAAGGACCTTTGTAAAACTTAAACCAAAAAAATTAAAATCATAATTTACTTTAATTGTTAGTTGTTCGGAGTTTACTCACCAGGACTGGGCAAGTTACTGAACACTGAATAGATACATTTAGTCAATTTACTGAATAGTCAATGATTAGTCAATTTTTTAGATTATAATTACAACAGAAATTAGGGACTTCATAATGAGCCATTTTCGTAGCTTAGTAACATTTTGTTGTTGTTTTGGGACTGGACAGGATGTTTAGAGTTGAAATTTACAAAATATGTAATAACTTTTATTTAAAAAATGATCAAGGAAAGTTCAGTTACTCATGATATGGCCCCTTTAATTCATGTCACTTCCTAAAATAAACAGAGAGAAGAAGCAAGTGATATCTTTTCCCGATTAAACATTTCCCAATTAAACAGTAAGAAAAATATGTCCTAAAGCCAGTGGAGGTAAACTCATGGGTTCATTTGTGATTTAAACCAAGTCTAAACAGAAATAGTAGAAGAGGAGGGGTTAAATCCAAACAAATCTATTCAGTCTTGAGTCTGCTTCCTGGACCAGAGCAGTGTTCTGATTGGTCCAGAAAAGAGAGGCGGAAGAGGAAGGAGGGGCCAGAGCTATCATCCTACAATAAAACACAGATGAGGCGAATGACGTGGAAAAAGGGTGGAAAAGAGTAGATAAGGGCAGAGGAGAGAATGAATAATGAAGAGAATGATGGAGAATATATTAGATTCGAAGTTGTTGAAAAGAAAGAAAGAAAGAAAGAAAGAAAGAAAGAAAGGCTATGGCCAAAAAGTTTTCTGACCATCATCAAAAGTAAAAAAGTAAAACATCTTTTTATTTACTCTTTTTAAAAGGTTATTTCCAACACAATTAATTTAATCCATTTCAGTTTATATTTTCCCCACCCTTGCCTTATAAACAAACAACTCTGAACTCTGATGTGGAAACAGGAACTTATTTGGTAACTCAATAGTACTCACATTGCTGGCTGGGATCACATTCTGTGGTCATCTTCACATAATTAGTTGGAAACAGCCCTATGACTCCAGCGACCTCTCCTTTCCACCAGTCAGGGTTGTCCTTGTTGAGCACGGTGATCAGCTGACCTTTTTGGAAGCTCATCTCATCCTTATTGGCTGCTTTGTAGTCATACATTGCAATAACCTGACACACTACAAGGGGAAGAGCAGAAAAGACAGAGAGAATGGATGGATGGAGCAGAATGGGCCAGAGGATGGAAAACAACACATACATACAACCACATACAAAAGAGCATTAATGAAAGAGTGTGTGTGTATCTTACATGGCTGAGATGCTGGAGTTATTTTTCCGCTGTTGGCCTCCAGTAATCTGACATTAGAGGAGTGGAACCAGCCCTTTTTACGCTTTTTACCCCGTGCCTACAAACACACACATTTGTTAGTTTTTTAAAAACTGGTCATTTTCCATTGAGTTCTATTGTTTTTATACTAAGCTATGAAACTGTCACCTAATATCTATCTATCTATCTATCTAAACATTAATATGTATTTATATGCACTATATTGCACTATAAGCAAATGCTTATGTCCTGGTTAAGGTTAAGTCTGGTTATGTGATATACAGTGCTAACCTGTAGTTCACCCAGCCACCAGCTGTTAGAGTTCTTATACAGCACCACAATAAGCTGACCAGGTGTCAGACTCAGTTGTTCTGGTGTTTTGGCAGCATTGGCTGTAGTCACCTGAGCAATCTCTGAAGACCAATGAAGATGGCAAATGAATAATATCTCAAATGTGAAACAACCAGACTTCATTTTTGCTTCTGTGTGATGGTACTATGCTCTCAATTCTCACCTGGCTTTTTACCGGGAACTCCAGGATTGGCAGTCTAAAATGATAACACAGTGAGCAATCATTATCAAAATACATACCAACTTAAATGTCTCTGAAAGCAAATTATTTTAAAACATTTCTCTGCAAAAGAATGTTACTTCATTATCATAAAAAGTGTTCATTTGTTTCAAATAAATAAAAAATTATTATATATATATATATTATATATATATATATATAATTTATGAAAATTAGGTGTCTTTACTGCATCTCTCAGCATAACTCTCTGGAAACCAGCCGCTGTTACCACGGTAACTCCCATACAGCCAGCCGGTCTCCCTAACTGTTGATTCATCTACCTGTGGATCCACAGGAAGCCAAATTATATGTGTACTTGAATGAGTAAAATGACAACTGCGTGAGTGAATGTGTTGACATATGTACAGAACCTCGATCAGACAGTCTGCCTCCAGTGTGAGCTCGTCAGAGTTGCGTGCTGTGAAGGGATAGAGAGCTCTGTAGGTGGTGAGGGCAGCACATGTAGCTTCAGTAGTCACCACTGGCTGCAAGCCTGATAAAAAACCAACACAATCACCTTAGAACCATCTCACAACCATTTGGCACATTTACAAATGCATATTTCAACATATAAAAACATCTTCATAACAGAAAACCCACATCAGCAAACATCATTTTATATGTATCTCAATAATTGTACTGCTCTCTGCACTGAAACATTCTATTAAATCAAATTTTTCAAATGAATTGCTTGATAAATTTATCTAAATGGACACTGCAATATTCCATTGTGAGTTACAGCTGATTTATTTAATGAATCTACTGAACCAGTTTACAAACTGGTCTGTATGATTCTTTCACATATCGGACTGACTTGTTTTGAGCCGGTTTTCAAGATCACTGAGAAGCCCATATTAAATCAATAAATAATAAATATGATTACATTTAATTGCTTAAATTTGAGTCTGTTTCTCAAACTGAACTCGGAAGACTAGCGCACAAGTTTTATGGAAAAAAGTGACCAGTACTTCACATGTTTTTATCTTGTGTTTCACGGAAGAAAGTAAGTCAACAGGGTGAGAAAATGATGACAGGATTTTCTATTTAGGGTGAATTATCCCCGAAGTAGCATTATAATAAACATAATAAGACATTGTGTAAATAAGTATTAAAGGAATAGTTCACCCCAAAATTAACATTTTGTCATAAGTAACTCACCCTCATGTCGTTCCAAACCTGTATAAGTTTCTTTCTCATGTTGAACAGAAAAGAAGATATTTTGAAGAACCAAACAGTTGTTTGCCTCCATTGACTTTCATAGTAGGGAAAAAAATTCAATGGAAGTCAATGAGGATCATCAACTGTTTGATTACCAGCATTCTTCAAAATATCTTCTTTTGTGTTCAACGTAAGAAAGAAACTCATGTCTGGAAAGACATGAACGTGAGTAAATGATTACAAAATTTTCATTTTAGGGTGAACTATTCCTTTAAGACACAGAACACAGTGTGAGTTCAGAGTATTATGTGAAATTAAAATATACATAAACATATATTGTATGAAACTCTATGTTTAGCAGCCTATTACCTTCCTTCTCTCAAAACACTCACATTCCTGTGGAGTCTGTTATATTAACTCGGATAATTAATGGCAGGTAATTAAAATGAATCATGAAGCCGTGAGAGTAATGACACCCTTTACAATTAATATAATGAAAACATCATATTCATGGCCAAGTGGATGAATACAAGCCGTTTTCAAGCTTCGGCAAAGCACCTCACCCACTCACACACGCACACACACACAGACACTCACTTTTGTTCTCTGTGCTATTGTATGTCATGGAGGGCTGAGTGTGTAGAGCCAGTTCATTCCTTTCTCTCTCTTCTCTCTCCTTCTCCTCCCTCTCTCTCTCCTCCGCCCTCTTCTTCTCCTCTTTCTCTCGTGCCTGCTCCTGGGCTTCCTGAAGTCTGGCTTGGGCCTGACGCTGCTGTTCTTCCCTGAGTTTGGCTTCTCGCTCCTGGGCAAGCATCCTCTGACGCTCTGCTTCCTCCTGCTCTAGACGCTCCTGTTCCAGCTTCGCCTGTCTAATGTACACATGAGCAAAATGTTGAGTGGGTAAAAGAGTGGGTGTTTAATCTAGCCTTTTTAGGGGGAATATTTGATGAAAAATATCACAAGAATAGAAATCTGATACAGAAGAAAACTGTACAGAGACACATGGGTGATAAATGAACTAAAGTTTTTTTTTAACTATAAAAACAAACTATAATATATTTACAGAAATTTACATGATTTTTTTAAAAGCCTATATATCTCAATTATATAACACCTTAATATTTCCATGTTGTTCATTTATGTGTGACCTCTGTAGATGGCTTGATAAATATGCATGTCTGTGTGTGTGTGAAATCAAATTTTACCTGGCAGCCTCCTCCTCTTTCTTCCTCTTCCTCTCCTCCTCCTCTTTGTTCCTCTTCCTCTCCTCCTCCTCTTTCCTGTGTCTCTGTAGCTCTTTGAGTTTCTCAGATCTCACCCTCCTGAGCTGCTCTAGGACGTCCTGCTGCTGGCTCTGCCTCTGTCTCAAGTCCTACAATGTTACCCACACAATTCTTTAACACATACATCATGTTTATAACAAAACTTAGAATAATATGGTGTAGGTTCAAATACACAGTATGTGGTATTGCTTTATGCCAGCTTTACGGACTGCTAAAATTAACATAAATTACCGATATTGAGTGATACTGAGCTCCTATAAATTATCTGTTCCATTAAGGTTATTTCATAAATATAATATATAAATATATGATAAACATTTATTAAAAAAATGCATTAAAAGAGCAATATTGTGAAATATTGTTACAATTTAAAATAAATGTTTTGTATTTTAACACATTTAAAAATGTAATTTATTTCTGTGGTGGCAAAGCTGAATATATATATATATATATATATATTAATGACACCATTATGAGGTGATGAAATGGCACAGATGTTATAAAGATGTTATAAGGTCATGAGGTCAGACATTGAAGCTCATTCCAGTATACTATGAGCAAAGTGAGACTTCATTCATGGTGAATAACTAGGGTGAAAGGTGAAATGAATGAAAGGCAGGCAGTTTTGAGATGAGTGTGAGTTAAGGAAAGATAAAGACAGGTCAACCTTTATTAGAAGGAAGAGATTGGTTAGGCAGCCCAGCAAAGAGAGAAGTCCTTGAAGCACACAGTCATCCATTTCTACAAACTATAAAGTCAGCCGGGGGGAAAAGAGGAAGAGAAGAAATAGGAGAGATACAGTGGGAGGAAAGAAAACGATAAAGTGGGCAAAAAGAATGAAAAAAAGAAAGGCTTGGAGCAGAAAACATTAGACGTATACTGAACAATAGCTGATTACCACATGTATAATGCTTGGGTTTCCGATCCAACCAGCCGGTGCAGTAAGTGTGTTAGTGATGTGTGTTGTGTTTTCTTTAGTAGTGTGAACTGTGTGAACGTTAGTGTGTAATGAAGTGCTCAATCCTCTGCCTTCAGGGCTGGGAGTTGAGCTGTAGGTTTTAATCACAGGAACATAGAGAACAACGAACTAGTGAGTCCCTCACAGGGACATTGAGGTTTAAAATAATTTTGAAGAGAGCACACCCCCACCCCAAAGCCCACATTAGCTTTAATAAAAACACGGCACTTTAAATGTTGTTGTGGTTTACACTGGGAATGTAAGAGAAGCCGCTGACCTTGATTTCTCTGTTGTACTGCTCCATTTGTGAGAGTTTCTCAGTGGTCTCTCTCTCCAAAACATCCAGCTGCTCCTTCAGCTTCCGACAGCTCAGATCTTTTTCGCACAAACTCTGTTTCACATCATTTATCAAAGGACCTGAAAGGGGAAAAAGAATGAGAGAAAGAAGGACATAAAAACGTCTATGTTCCCAGGCCTTGAATTCAAGAGGGATGACACAGTTGAAATTAGTCATCCACCCGTCTATTCACTGATTGCTTCAGGTCTATGTGAGTGCTCACTTGAGTTGTTTTGGGTAATATGTAGAAGTCTCTCTGTCAGTCGCTGCTTCTCAGGACCAAGACGACTCAGCTGCCTCTGAATTTCCTGCAAGAACACATTCATATAGACTATTATTTAATTTATTTATTTTAAAGATTTTTTTTATGTGTTTGAAAGAAGTCTCTTATGCTCACCAAGGTGGCATTTACAGTATTTGTTTAAAAATACAGTAAAAACAGACGAAAAATGTTTTCTATTTGAATATATTTTAAAATGTAATTTATTTCTGGGATGCAGTGCTGAATTTTCAGAAGTCACTACTCCAGTCTTCAGTGTCACATGATCCTTCAGAAATCATTCTAATATGCTGATTTTCTGCTCAAGAAACATTTCTTT
>NW_015539816.1:246003-247388 GCF_001515605.1 Sinocyclocheilus anshuiensis | reverse complement strand
CAAGAAACATTTCTTTTTATTATCAATGTTAAAAACAGTTGTGCTGCTTAATATTTTTTGGTGGACACCATGATTTTTCAGGATTCAATAATAAATAGAAAGTGTAAAAGAACAGCATTTACTTGAAAAATATTTTTTTGTAACATTATAAATGTCACTTTTGATCAATTAAATGCATCCTTGCTGAATAAAAATACATTTCTTGAAAAAAAATTGACTGATCACACTTTTACACAGTAGTGTACAACAATGAAAGAATGAAAAAGAAGTTAAAAATAATGAATGCAATGCTATTCATGCAACAAAAACATGACTTACCTCAAACTGCAACTGTAGGGAATTGATATCCGTAATACGACTATCTCTCTTCTGATTGATCAGGTCTAGCTCAGTCCTCGGGATCTGCCTCTTACTCTTGGCGTCCCGCAGCCTATCAGAGATCTGCTTATGCTTGTTACCCTAGGAGATGAAAAGACTGAAATGTTTTTAATTTGTAATATAACATAATCATCATTGCCCAGAGAATAGGGTGTATGAGGCTGGATGGGGAACAGGTATATGGAAGAAGAAGAAAACAGAAAGAAGAAATGGCAATCTGACCACCGCCTCCAGCTCTATCTCGAGACTCCTCTTCCTGTCTTTAAGTCTCTGTATGTCACTCTGCTCTTTTTCTCTCTGTGTCTGAAGCTCCACTTGTTTACTCTTCTCCCATTCCATTCGCCTCTGTCGCTCCGCTTCCTGAGAGAGCGATAAAGAGAAGGAGAGGTTAATCAACAGATGTACGGTCTAATCACTCATTCTGACAAGAATATACTACATAATTATGCTCCCATCATTTTTCCTAGGGCGAGGAACCACTCCACTGGTACAGTATATATTAGGGTTAACTCATGAGTTAATTAAATATATCTAACACCATTACATTTTTTAAAGCAATTAACCTAATTTCCTACTTTTGATATTACAACAGTTACATTCTGTTCTTTATGTTTTCTAAAGACCACCAGGACAGGCAATCAACCCACACATTTTGCTTGTGTAATGAAATGCAGCATTAGAGAAGCATTCAACTTTGTCATGAAAGAGTACATAAATTACAGTAATTATTCATTAACAATCGCAAGTTTTTAGATTTCTAAAAAATCATTTAAGATTTTAGTTTTTTTATTTGATGTGTTATTTAATTAACCACTATATTCCTAACTTCATATTTTAACAATTGATTTCATTACATTATTTATGCAAATGCAGTAAATTTATATGTACCTGTAAATGAATGTATGCTGTTTATAGAGCTGTTTATGTATGTATACTGTATATACACACACACACAAACATTATATATATATATATATATATATATATATATACAGTATATATATATA
>NW_015539816.1:215000-245439 GCF_001515605.1 Sinocyclocheilus anshuiensis | reverse complement strand
GTTAAATAAGTTTTTATATAACTCTACACACGTATGCACAAAATTAATAATTTTTTTAGTATTATATTTTGTGCATATTTTTGTACACTAAAGAAAAAAACTGTATAAAAACACTCAACATATTTGCTTAACATATTTAAAGGAAAAAGATACTGGCTCAGTTCACAAAGAAAACGTATAAACTACAAACCTTCATGAGATTAATCATGATTTTGTTTTTTTGATACCCCTAGTGTATAAACAATTTATTCATTCAACATGTATGCACGTGGAAAAAACGTGAGGCTTTGCTGTAATATTCTAGTGGTCGTTCAACCTCTGTCTGCCCTTGCATGCACCACTTGCCTCTTGTCGCTCTAATTCTTTCAGTCTTTCTTCTTCTCTCTGTCGCTCCAGCTCTCTCTGCCTCTCTATCCTCCTCTCCTCTTCCCTCTGTCTCCTCAGCTCCATCTCCAGGGCTTCTCTCTCCTTTTGTTCTCTTTCCTCCCTCTCCTTCTGTCGTCTCCTCTCCTCCTCTCGTCTCTCCTCTTCTCTCCTCCTCTCCTCCTCTCTCTTTTGTTCCTCCTGCAGAGCCAGACGTCGTTTTTCCAGCTCTGCATTTCCTCTCTGGAAATTCTCCTTGAATTTATCCTCAAATGACTCTGAGAGACAGACAGAAAGGTGAGGTAAGTGTTATCAAAGTCAACACAATAAAAATAATATAATACAGAACAGAAAAGTGTATATTAAAAAAAAGGTTACATCTAAGGCATTTAATCTAAACACAAACTCAAAAGAGACTGTTCAGCTGAATCAGCAATATTTAGAAAGATCATTTACAATACTGTGTAGAAATAAGGACAGTGTGTATTTGTGACCCGAGTATGTATTTGCACAATTTATTCAGCAAGGATGCATTAAATCGATCAAAAGTGACAGTAAAGATATTCATAATGTTACAACAAAAATTCAAATAAATGCTGTTCTTTTGAACTTTCCATTCATTATATAATCCTAAAAAATATCACGGTTTCCATGAAAATATTAAGCAGCACAACGGTTTTCAACACTGATAATAATAAGAAATGTTTCTTGAGCACCAAATCAGCATATTAGAATGATTTCTGAAGGATCATGATGATAACTTTCCACATAGATAATGATTATTTTAATGGCTTTGCAATGTGAGCATAATGAAATAGGTAAATACATTAATAAGGTACTAAATGCATGCTTTTATAGATCAGGTTTAAAATGCAACTCACACTTTTGATTAATAAATTTATTTTTAAATTGAGCAATTCTGTATATAGCTCATATAGCATCATTAAAATGCATTTTAAATATATCATATATATTAAATAGTATATATGCAATATATTGGAAGCCAAAAATCTGTTGGCCACTAGTACGTATAGTATATGTATATGCAAATACCATTACTCTTGCTTTTCTGTGGATGTTCTGACTCAATCAGCTCAGTGTTAATCGAAGGAACAGGTCCGTTCAGCAGGTCACATGACTTTGCTTGTCTGAAAACAAACACAAACTCACAGAATAAACACAGTGTCCTCCATATCTTACTCATTCCAGCATGGGCGGGTCTATGTGTGTCTTACCTGAGTGAAGGTGGCACAAGATCAGGAGGTAGAGTCAGAGGTAAGGGCCGCCCAGTCTTGGCCATATCAACCAGGTGCATTGCTAGAATAAACTCCTCCGCTCTCAACTGCCCATCACGATCTACATCAGCAAGAGCCCTGAAGACAGAGATATATACACATAATGTACCCACGCACAAGCACACACATGACACACACATTAACCTGGAAGCATTTCAAATGTTTAATAGATGAATCAGTTCCTAATAATTCAACTGGCACCTAAACAGCAGACGCAACACTGTGGAAGTAGGTGTTTAACACACCGCTTCGAGCAATACAGTGTGATCCAGGGTTTAATGTGTGCGAGTGATTAATGCATGGGTCTTCAACAAGTTTCTGCCTATTTGACACTTTGACTTTTTGTAAAGAAAAAATGGAAATATGCATTAAACAACGCAAAGGGGGGAGGATGTGTATGCAAATAATGTCATTAAAACATGTTCTTCATGAGATTAATGAGTGTTTCATATGATGAGTACAGTGTTTCTTGAACTCACCATATGGTGGCAAGCTGTGTTTGTGTGAGGTTTGATGCTGTGAGGGCATTTCTGACCTGGGGACCTTCAAAAAAACACAAAAGAGTTAATGCATGACACGTATACAGAGATGCTATCATATGCAAACACTACCATTGCCTACAAACACACACTCACCTGACAGGTATCCACTCATCAGCTTGTCTAGACTGTTGAACTGCTGTCGGTATTTCAGACGGGACGACTGAGGCACCGCCCAATCAGATGCATTCATTTTGGGGGAATTACTCGCAAGGGAGGTGGTGGAGGAAGAGTTAGAACTGTGGAAATTTAGAAATAAATTATTAGTATGCTTTTCTATAAAAGTGATAATTTAATATGTAATGCTTTTTTCAATAAATAAACTTACTGATGAAGGTTTTAGGTTGCACCTAATTACTAAATGTATGTTTTTTTAATGCATTAACTAATGCTAAATATAGATCCGCTTCATTCTCCAAATCTGCATGTGTTCAGATAATTCCTGAGAGTTTTCACTTGTACAGCACTCTTGATTCCAGAAACTGCATTTGCATGCCAAATTTTTTCGAATGAGCTCCATTTAGCAGCTGCTCATTAACACTAATATAATCCTCTCATGAACCAATAACCTAGACCATCATAAAACACAGACAACTGGTCTCAGGCTAGCTGCAAGATCAGCTTTTCCTTTAGTGCTGTGAGATTCTGCTGTGACATTATACTTTAAATAATTGATGTCTGAGCAACATTTGCTGAATCCTTGTTAGTGCAGTAATTACCACTACAAGGACCATTAAAATCATAATTAAAACTCATAATAATGAGCAATTCGCAGTATTCTGACTCACTGCTGTCAGTTCACTGATTTTTAAATATTCTGAGATAACACTAACAGGATTCAGCAGCCTTCTGCACTTCGGCATGGGCTGGAATGATAGACAGAACAGGATGAGAGGTTCAGAGAGTGCGATATCATCCTGGTGACTGGCTAATACCCTTACAAACTAACCCAAACATATTTGCACACATGGGTGGACACGCACAGACAAAATAAGACTGAGCAGTATAGCCAAAAATATATAGTTTTCACTCTTTTGATAATATTCAGCCCTAGACCCAGTAAATAAAGTTAGGCCCATAACGATGAATTTGTTTCTTACAAACACACAGCATTTCACTTCACAAGATGGTAATTTATTGACTAGAGTCATGTGGGTATTGGTTAACTTATGAATTATTGTGGTGTTTTTATCAGCTGTTTGCTTTCTCATTCAGACGGCACCCATTCACTGCAGAGGATCCATTAGTTCAAAATGATCCAAAAATGTATCAAAATTTATCAAAATCTGTTCTGATGAAGAAACAAGCTACATCTTGGATTGCCTGAGAGTGAGTACATTTTCATTACTTTTAATATAATCAATTCATTTTATACAATAACTAAAAAAAATCTAGTTAATCTAGAGAATAATATTTAATCATTTACTCTTGTCATTCATATGCATTGTAACAATGCATGAATATAAACATCAATATTTAATATTGAATTAATCAACATATATTTTCACTCGAGTGATGACACGAGTGACTTGAGTTAAATTTTGAAACGGACAGATTTCATGGAAATAGAAACTTAGGCAAGTTTATGGCTAAATAAAAAGGGCAATAAAATGATTGCGACATACATGATGTTGCTTAATTCTATATCGTCAAGATAATCATTCCGAATGTATTGTGTATATTAGATATATTGCACAGCCCTAGACCCAAATTAATTTTAAACAGGCACTGAGCAGGAATTAGTGGGTTTATTACAGGCTTCTGTACAACCATGTGGAGGTTGGATGACTCTCGGAGGAACCCTAACAAGATCCTATTAAGATACAAGGAGACAGCTGTGCTATTCAAGCACTCTGTCAGCAAACACTCTTATTTACTACAAACTTCTAGTGCTGGCAAAACAAGCCCAGAGTAACAGGGTGTCTCAAAGCACAGTTCTGAGAAGTATTTTTTAGCTATCATTGAAACAAACACTCAAACACTTGCATGCAATAGATATTACACCCAATTCTAATACAAACATGGGCGTTGAACTTAGTATGCATGCTTCACACCTGCTAGAGACAAGGTCCAAGAGCGAGTGAGATTTACTCAATCCACTGGACACTGGGAATGCTGGAAAGATAACAGAAGAAAGAGAATTACTTAAAGCACATGCAAACTTTGTAACGGAGTTATAGATTATGCAATATATCAATGGTTGAGTCTCATTGCATATAGATTTAATAGTACATGCATACTGAATGCTCATCTGTGCAAAATGGTGGTTTGCGCATGAATTTAGGATAGAAGGTGTTACAGTACCTGGTGTTGGTGTGAGGAGAGTTGCATTGCCGTTAGGTAAAGCTGGCACACTGAGAGAGCTGGGCATCTGAGGCAATGGTCCTGACATAAGGGTGGGCACAGGAACCAAAGGGGTCATAGCAGGGGCTGTGGGGATGGGAGTTAGGATGGGCATTACTGACATGGCAGACAGATTTGGCATGGAGCCCATACCTGAAACAAATCAAAGCCAGATTATATGAGATCATTTCTATGTGATATACTGGTACCATATTGATTGTCAGCTGATTTTTTTATTCATTTGTATCGATATCACATTTAACTATATATTGGATATTAAGCTGTTCATGCTCATTAATGCTGTTTTTATATTTCTTTTACTTTTGCCATCATCTAACGCTCAGTTTAGAATCATTTAAAAAAATATTTTAAAATAATTTAATAACACTGTTTTATGCAATAATCAGTAGATGCAATGTTAAATATCATGTTAAATATCAAATTTTCACATTGTACATTCACATGTAGTATGTAAAATTATTTTTGATTTTAGTGTTTTATTTGTAAATGTTTTTATTTATTTATAAATAATAATATTCTATTTAAATTCAAATTTCTTATTATTTATATACGATTCTAATATTTATTCATATTTTAATTAACTTTTGTTTAATTTTTTGTACTTCTATATTGCTTATTTTTATTTCAGTTTTAGTCATTTTTGTACTTCAACTTAACATTATTCAATTAGTTGCCAAGACAACGTTTCTAATTTTCACTTAAGTTTTAAGTTGAGCTTTTTCATCTAATATTTATTTATTTGATAGTATTAGACAGACAGACAAGACAGATAGATTGATCGTCCAGTTACACATTTCTGAGATTTTATATTAAAATAATATTATATGTCTTAATATGTCTTCATCATCTTCAAAACCTGTAGTATGAGTGTCCCAACCTGTAGTATGAATGAGGCTCAATAAACTTGTTAACACAGCAAACAAACCTCACATGGCGTTACATAACCAGCTATTAACTCATACCAAAGCGTGATGATGGTGTCATAGCAGGGGTAGGCGTCTGCTTCATGATGATTGGCAGGCTGGACGGGAGGGGTTGACCCTGCAGCTGCAGTTTAATTAGTTTCATTGCAATGGAGAACTCCAATCTGTCCATCTTCCCATCCTTTCCTATATCCGCCAATGCCCTGAAATAAAGGAAGCAGATATTCTCATCAAAAGTGGCTTACAGAGCACTAATTGCTAGTAAAATCCCCACGGAAAAACCCAGAAGTTGGTTTGTGATGACTGAGCAGCATTATTATGAGCTCAGATCTTTGTTATGCTACCATATTTCTTTATGAACAAGAGAATTTTAGAACAAGCAAATGCTATAAACTCAAATCAGACATTCTGTATCCTGTATCAGTAAATCTGCATCCTGTTTGTGGATGGGCGACAGTGTTTACACCAGTAGACTAACCACAGACAGGAAGAGGTTATTTTTGGGAACCACCACCCTCCAGAGACGTATGTGGCTTCAAATGCACATTGTCCCACACACATTCATTTCAAATTTTATTATGATATATCCAGCCCTGCAATAGCAAACACAATCACATTGGAACATACAGATATCAATGGGGTCAAAAATACAAAGTGCCACTAGTGAAAATGCTTCTTAAATGATCTTAAAATTTAATACATTTTTGAGAAAGAAATAGGAAGGGTTTCAGTCATCTGAAAGACAGATAAACCGGATTAAGTGTGTATGTACATTAAGGGTGTGTGTACATGTGTGTATACTTACCAGATGTCTGCTAGGACTGCTGTGGCAAGACCAGATTGTAGGAAGAACTTTCGTGCTTGATCTCCTAGAAAGAAATAAAAGTTACGTGCACTGTATATGGAGCATAATTTGCATGTTCATACACTACCTTTCAAAAGTTTTAGGTGTCGCATATGCTACATAAATATTGCAAAATAATATTACAACTTAAAAATATCGGTTTGCTATTTTAATATATTTTAAATTTCACTTTATTCCTGTGATGACAAAGCTGAATTTTCAGTAGCCACTACTCCAGTCTTCAGTGTCACATGATCCTCAAGAAATCATCCTAATATCTTGATTTGCTGCTCAGGAAACTAGATAAACATTTTCAGGATTTTTTGACTTGTATTTTTTTATAAAATTTAATGTGTCTTTGCCGAGTAAAATTATACATATTTTTCAAAAAGTATCAAAAATCTTACTGATACCAAACATATGAACAGTAGTGTATGTATGTGTGTGCTATTACCTGACAAATAACCCAGAGTGGGAGCCAGAGAGTCAAACTGTTTGTCATGTTTCCCCCTCTCTTCTGGAGTTATAGCCCAAATATTAAAACCACCTGCGACAATAACAGGGACAGAGAAAGTGAAAGAAATTTTATTCCTTTTGATTATTATGTTCTGTCTTCTCAAATCTCATCCTGGATCAGCTGTTGTTTTTCTCCTTTGTGGGTCTTGAAGTTCCTGCCAGTTCTCTGCGAGATTGTCTGTTTCTTTGACAAAGGCTGTTGGCTTGTGTGATCCAGGCATTAGAGATGTCTGGCTGGAAAGAGGCTGCATATTTTACATATTTTAATGGAATGACAGTGCCATTAATAATTATTTACTATTTATTGTAAACCACGATGTCTCGCAGAGGCAGCAGGCAAAGATCTATCAAAAATGTCAGTGTCCAATTACAACCTGCTCCACTTAACATGCTCAGAGTGAGTCAATCTCAACACAGCTTTCACACAGAATGCTGAAGACAAGCCTTTTATCACCTGCTGGTGTTTTGGCTCTGCTCTTAATAGGTGCAGACAGTACTTGATTTGAAAAATACAGGTGTGTAGCAGCTCTGACTATGTGGTTTCCTTCAAAAAGGAACTTTATTTAGTTGAGGGAATAGTTCATCCAAAAATGAAAATTTGCTGAAAATGTATTCACAAGACATAGATGAGTTTGTTTCTTCATCGGAACAGATTTGGAGAAATTTAGAATTACAACATTTACTCACCAATGGATCCTCTGCAGTGAATGGGTACCGTTAGAATGAGAGTCCAAACAGCTGATAAAAACAGCACAATAATCCACAAGTAATTCACCAACTCAAGACCATCAATAAATGTTTTGTCAAGTAAAAAGCTGCATGTTTGTAAGAAATAAATACTCATTAAGGAATTTTAACTTTAAACCGCTGGCCAAAATACCAGCAGAGAATTGATCTGTGCAGCACAAAACTGATCTGTGCATATTTCTCTCCTGTTTCAGATGAGACGATTTTTAAGTGGAGAAAGCAGAAAGCAATATTAGGAATAGAGGATTTATAGTTTAACTAAAAGCAACTGTTTGAAGTTAAAAACATCTTAAAAATGAATTTATTTATTACAAATATGTAGTTTTTTTTTTTTTTGCTTTACAGGATGTTAAGTGATGGACCGGAGTCTTGTGGATTTTTGTGATGTTTTTATTAGATGTTTGGACTCTCATTCTGATGGCACCCATTCACTGCAGAGGATCAATTGGCAATCAAGTGATGCTAAATTTCTCCAAATCTGGTGCAAAGAAGAAACAAACTCATCTACATCTGAGTGTACATTTTCAGCAAATTATAATTCTTGGGTGAACTATTCCTTTAATGAAAGAATGGGGCAAATGTTATCACACCCTCTTGTTCATTCTTTCTTTCTCAGCCTCTCTTTTTTCTTTGGGGAGGAAACAAACTACTTTCAGCTCACTTTTCCTGCATTGTCAGCAGAGCTAAGATTCTGAAAAAGGCCATCATGATTAATTAAGTGCAGGTCTGTGAATTCATGTGATGTCTTTCTTCACGGAAATTTAGCTCATTCAACAAAAGATAAAAACTCTTTGAAAGTTTGAGATAATCAGCCTTTACTTCAGGAAAATGGAGCTACTATTTATGACAAAAAAGGAGCAATTAGTCCAACTTTCAACAAACTAGTAGCACTAGATTAAAAATGATTAAGCTCTAAAGAAATCAATAGTACTTTGAATATGTTTGAAATCACGTTCACTCACACGACTAGTAATATCAGTAGTTTAATAGTCAGCAGTTTTGTTTTATTTTTACATGAATCTGATCGTCTCCTTAGGGGAGCCAGTGTCTTGATGGTGAATCTGAAATGTTCTGAGCAACAATTTAAAAATATTTTACAATGTAAAACATATACTGTAGGCTGATTTGCTAAAACAATTTGCAATGACAAAGCAACAGCTTTTTTCTCTGCAATGTCATTCTATTATGAAGCACATATGATACCAGAGGCAGTAACTACAAGGACACTGAGGATACTCAATGTTAAGTCAGTGAGCATAAAAGCAGAACCCAGGACATATTAACATTTTTGGTGGAATTGTTGGGACACAGCTCATGAAGCAGAAGCATGAATACATTTTACACAGTATTCAAGGACAAACGGTTCCACAATCAGGTCTCCTAACATTGAAACGTGGCAACGGACTGTGTCAGTGTGGGAATCAGGGAGTCTGTGTGATGGTGTATTCAGGTGCTCCTTTGGGAAATTTTAATCCCTCCAGGCCATGCACACAGTGAAGCATTTACTTGAGGTTTATTACTAATCCAGGCCCAATTAGCTATTAAAGTGGTAAGAGTAAGTGTTTCTCTGTTGAAGATGTAGCAGGTTTGCTTTTGTGCTTTAGCATTAGTGCTCAGACAGAAACAACTACACAAATTTAAGATCCCAACTGATATATGTAATTTACAGAAGCATATAAAGCATCCAAAAATACCACACATTATAAGCAAACAATATCTGTTTCTCACTGTGCACTTCCAGGTTGATTAAACTGTGAAGAGGCAACCCTTTCCCAAAAGCACTAAGAGGATTAACCACTACACACATATACATAAACAAACGAACAAGTATTCACAGAGAAAAAATAAGCTCGCAGACACACACACACAAAGAACACATTCATAAAAATGTCCAAAATGTTCCTCACAGTGCTGAAATTAGCATTTATTTGGGATGATGTAGCAATTTAGCTTCATAGCCAATTACACAAATATGACTTATGTCAGGAACCAAACACTAGTATTTAAACCTGCAACCTCAGCTTTCCTACTTTTACCACCACCATGATGCAGCCTTCAACAAATAGACCTGAAAATCCCTCCTGGGATTTTCTTAAAGTCAGGAAATTGTAGCTAAAGAATAAATGCTTAAATTTTGCTTTACTTTAAAGTCACACATCAAAACACACCCAAGATATTAAACAAACTCCACTCACCCTGCCTGCTCTCTTTCTCTAGCTTATCTTGGACTGAAAGATAAATATTTTATTAAAACCTTAACGAGAGCTGACTTGAACCACATCAGACTGGTGTCTCAATCAGTACATCTGAAAGGCTCCTTCAGATTTCCCTCACAAACAAGTATAAAGGTATTACCAAGTTTTTGGACACAAATGGATTTTGATATACATTTATTGTACAGAATTTGTTTGGCGCTTTTATTCAAAGTATCTTTCACTACTTTCTGTGCCTTCTTTTCTGGTAATACATTATACCATTGTAAAACTATGACATTCTATGAAGTACCATGTAAAAACTATTAAATATGAATATTATAGTAATTCAGTATGATGGTATAATTCAAAGCACCATGGTACTGTATTACTATGCTTTACCATCACTGGTAGAATGGTGCCACCACAGTTGTGATGTAACAGAAGTAGTGACCGATCTTTTCTTCTGAGACATACATCCGAGTGAAATGGATTATTAAGAAGAAAAAATATAGGGCAGGGACTTGGTCCAAATCATAGTTTTTTATTGGATGGAGGCATATCAAAAAGCTTGCAGTCGATTGTAAGGGGCGGGGTTTATCTGGATGGAATTATTGGACGCCACGAGAGAGAGGTCCAAGTCTAACATATGCATAGATTATTCATTCATGATAAAATCAAAACATGCATTTAGAAAAGAGATGGAGTGAATTCCTTTAACCTACAAATGTGTTGTAACATTCAAATTAATTGACTTTATTTTATTATGTCTTAAACATTTTTTAAACATTTTTTACCTTATCTTATTTCATCAACAATATTAACTTACAAAAATATTACACCTACTAACCTACAAAAGGTACCTCCTCAAGGTAATTAAAAAAAATGTTTTTATGAAAGTGCAGCAAATATTTAAAAAAAAATGGTCAAAATCCTTTATAGAGTTTAGCAAATATTAGTCTGTCCCTATATAAATAAGGAAGCAGTCATTAACAACTTTCAACTGGGTGTGTTCTGTACAAACCCTGCGCTGAATCTAAAAAATGTGAACATTCTGATAACGACATCACTAAGAGTCTGTTCAGCCTTAGAAGATTCTACAACACAAGAACTTCCCATGTTTTTCTGTAGTGATTCAGCACACAAGCCAAATGAGCTGCGTCTGAATTTTTCTCCATAGCCTCATTCTTTTAAAGGCATAGTTCAACCAAAATTAAATTGTGGTCATCGTTTACTCACCCCCGTGTTGTTCCAAATCTGTATGACCTTCATTTGCAGAACAAATAAGATATTTAGTAGACTGTTGGAGCTGCTCTCTTCTATAATGAAAGTGTACGGAGACCAGAAGCTGTCAAGCTCCACATTAAAATGGTCATAAAAATGGTTCATATGACTATATTCCAAGATGCCTGAAGCCATATGACAGATCTATATAAAAAAAAATGAAGTGAAATTTAAGTTATTCATCAAAAGTCAAGTCTTGGCAGTCATGGTAAACATTTACTTTCATTGTGTGGAAAAGAGCAGCTTGAGCATTCTCCTACACATCTCCTTTTGTGTTCCACAGAAGATAGAAAGCTAAATGGGTTTTAAAAGGCATAAGGGTGAGTAAATGATAATGGGATTTAAAGAAAGTCCATGCCCCTGACACACAAAAGAGCTGTGTTCTTACCATTCATGACTGCAGGTGGGATGTGAGGGACCCTCTACACGACCGGCTGGCTAATACTCATCTGGAGAAACAGAGAGAGAGAGAGGATTTTACATGCAGACAAGCAACAGAGGACACACTATGATGGGAAAAGAAAGAGGTGAAGCAAGAAAGAGACTGTGAACAAGTGAAAAGGATTAAATGGGAAGAAGAGAACAAGTAGAGAGTAATGAGAATGGAAAAGAGGGCTTTTAAAGGATGGACAAAGGGAGATGCACCTCTTCTCAGCTGCTCTTGAATATTTTTGGCCATTGTTTCTATCCATTTTCCTCTTATACTCAATCATGTTGTTTGCCATAACATGCACACACATGCAACAAGCCACATCCCCTGTGCACCATCACGCACTCACACACAAACAGGATATTGATTGTGCCAGAGCGTTTTCGCCTAATGCAAAGCGATTGTTCGTCTCTGTCTTCGCTCTAAAGCCCTTTCTGGGAAATCAGCCCTGCGTCTCACAGCTGAATCTGAGTCGGTGCTCCATGGACAGATTTGAACAAATACAAGCGAAACACAAACTCCCATTACAGCTGAGGAGGTCTGAGCCCATTTAAACACTTGCTGGAAAAATCTAGAAGTCCAGTAAGGGTGAGTTGCGGTGGCTACAGCTACATTCACACAGCAGCAGGTTGTCAGTCCTTGAAGTAGGCCCTAGTGTACAGTACTCTAAATAGTCCTTTTTTCATACACAAATTGTTTTATGTGCTGCATGCATTTCAGTCACAAATGTTAAGGCTTTCAAAGTCTCCTGGATTGTTAAAAATGGCAAAAAGAAAGGTGTACTGTGTGGTCAAACAGTGAGACAACAGGGATACAAAAATATTTATAAATAAATCCTGAAATAAAGTATTTTGACAGATATGAGAGGATGAAAGTTGCAGGACTGTCAAATGCCAAACAATTTAGAATAATAATCATAACTGTTTTAGTTTAGGTAAGATTTGTTTATAAATACAGTAAAAGCTCTAACATTGTGAAACAATGACAATTTAAAATAAGTGTAACAAAGTTCGTAGTTCGGGAAGAAGGAGGCGGGAACCGGCAAACGTTCAAAGAAAACTTTAATAATAAAATAAACACAAAATAGCGCGACAGCCCCTCGCGGATGACTGTCGCGCACAAACAGAACTAAAACCCAAAATAAAATCCAGGTCTGGTCCTCTCTCCTCCAACACTGTCGTCACTCCTCATGTATGTTAAAAAAATATCAACCGTACCATCCTGACTTTTGTTTCTTGTTTCTGCAGTGAATTGGAGCGTCTCAGCACTTTGGTTGGCAGGCCGTCAGAGAGTCACCCCTTACACAACAGTGGACTGCTCAGTTTAGACCCCGTTCAGGACAAAACCCCTCTGTACAGCCAGCTGCTCCAGGCTTACAAATGGTCCAATAAAGTAAGTTGTCAGCATTTTGCTGATTCACCTTGCATTGTAGCCTTTATATGTAACACTCACAGGTGATTTAAAAGTAATGAAATGAAATTTGAGTGACAAATGTCTTAAATGGTCTATTCAGACTTCAGCCATACGTCACTCCAGAAATATACTCAATACTGAATTACGTATTAAAGGGTCACCTTGATGTGGTCTTGGACAATGTTACATTTTCCAGGGCTGGAAAAAGCTTTAGGCTATTGTTCAAAATGTTGGGTCGGTCAGATTTTTTTTTATGTTTAAGAAAAAGGTCTCTTATGCTCACCAAGGGTGCATCTATTTGATCAGAAATACTGTAAAAACAGAAATATTGTGAGATAATATTACAATTTTAAATAACTGTTTTCTATTTTAATTGATTTGAAAATGTAGTTTATCCTGAGATGGTAAAGCTGAATTTTCAGCATCATTACTTCAGTCTTCAGAAATTATTCTAATATGCTGATTTGGTGCTCAAGAAACATTTATTATTATTATCAATGTTGGAAACAGTTGTGCTACTTAATATTTTTGTGGAAACAATGAAAGATCTTTTTTCAGGATGTTTTGCTGAAAATAAAGTTTAAATTAATCTTCAGTAACATCATAAAATATCTTTACTGTCATTTTGATCAATTTAATGCATCCTTGCTAAATAAATGTATTTGTTTATTCATTAAAAAAATAATAAAGTGACCCCAAACACTGACTGTGTGCCTATTTAGTTTCATCATCTATATTGCATGTACTGCAGATGAACTGTTTTCATTTTGCCTAAGCTGTAAACCTGTAAAACCTGGATAGACACAGATTCTTCCTAGTTAAACTGTCACCAGTGTGAGAAAGTTTCATGTGTGAGAAAGTTTCATGTGTACAAACACTAAAAAAAGTTGGAAGGTGATTTAGTCAGTGACATTACAGGCTAATATATTTGTTTACAAGAGAGTACAGCTTAAGGCAATGTGTTAAAGTACTTCAAACGAGTTTACCTTTTTATATACTTGACAGTTTACGTAATTTCAGGCAACATACAGGTTTATGAAAAGTAATCCAACAGTTACAGTAATGTTGACGACTGCATTTTTTGTAGCATTCTCAAAGAAAACGATATTTAAACAGTTCAGCATCAATCTGTCTAACGGTTACTTTAGAGCCATTTTCACATAGTTGATTTAAGTTCAAATTCAATAACTTATCTTTTGTTTTAAAATGGAAGTCATTGGAATGTTTTCAAACGGATTGGCAGTATTTCAGCTGAGTATTTCGCTGCTATGGGGGAGGCAGTAGTGGTGCGGCTCAGTTATTATCCACTCAGAAGTAATATTACATCTTTCAGTAACTGCTCTGTTATGCTAGAGTGCATTAGTATACAAATCAGCATGTCTCTGCACTTTAGCTGTCAGCAAATTTCCCTGCAGTATTGCGAGTGTTTGAATCTACTTTTTCAACTTCTAATTAGTCTTGCATGCCAGTGACTCAAGTAGCGCACAAACCTCTTCCTGCTCATTTGCTCTAATACTGTTAGATCAGTCTGCTATATTCAGGCAGCAAATATCTGATTATTATTTAACATGCTATGCACCACAAATACTCACTTCTGATGTCCTACAGATCGCTGTATTTAGTATTATCAGAAAAGCCCAGTTTTTGAATCATTAGGCCAATCAAATTCGAAGATACAAATTAGTTCTTGTCTCTGAATTTGATTGGCTTAATGGTCCAGAAATGGACTAATTTCTAATTTAAAAAAAACTTCACACAGCTATATGAAAGGTTTAGAGGCCCCAAATCATTTCTTATTTCAACCTTGCAGCGTAAAACTTTACATTTACTCTAATATTAATAAATTATCATAGTTTTTACAATCCTTCTTGGTTAAAAAGGTTGGTTAGAAATAGATTGTCAAAGCTCTTTACACTGCAACAAGCGCTTTGCTTTCACAGTAGGAATTTCAGTTATATTTAGCATTAATCACTAACAAAAACAAAGACTTTCGTATGTAATGGTGCTTTTTTGCGAATTTTTGTCTGCTTAGCACAACAATGTTAATTTACAATGCCACAAACAACTTTATTGCATTGCACTGTGTTGTGCTGCTTTTATGGCTCCCAGGAGAATCATAGCTCTGTAATAGCATTGACTGCTGGATTATCTATGCTTTTATGAGTAAATCACATTTTAGATGATTTCACACCGTTACAATAGTATATGGTACCTTTATTACCTCTTCACCAGCTGGCTGCAATGCAATAAAAGCAAGTTACTTGAGTCAAAAATGTCATCCAACAGAATAAACTATGCAAAACAGCACAGTGCAAAAGATCTACAAGTTCTACACCTTTTTCTGAAGTCAAACTGCCTTAATAAAAAGTAACCCGAGTTTGAGTCCCTGCTAGAGGTCCTTTCCGAATACTGTTTTCCTCTCTCTTCTCCCATTACTTTGTGTCTAGACTTCATTGCCCTATCAAATTTATAATGCGAATGAAGAAGAGAGGCATCATCAGTTTTGCATTAAGCAGTACTGAGGCTTAGGTGCTTAGAGCGATATCTCCGAATTTGATTCATGAACAGCACAGTATCATTCATTTCTGCAGACTACAGAGGTTAACAGTATCATTACAGTGTAACTGAAGGGATCAGATATAAAGGCCTGTTCATCTTGGGTTTCATGTCATGAAGTCGAATCAAAAGCTTATGTTTGACCTTAAATCCATCCATCACATGTGCTATGACTGATCTTATCGCTCATTATAAAACATTTCCAAAGTCAAAGGAATGCTTTGTGGCATTTCAAACTTACTTTTAAAATCAGCAATAATAATAGTAAAAGTATTTAGGCCTAATTGTGGTTCATTCAGACTGTGGAAATGCTTAAAAGCCCACTAAGTTATAGCATCTTTGTAGCGTTCACCTTAAAATGCGCTGACACTCTTGAGATTGCTATTTGAGGCAGAAGAGAAGGGAGATGGGGGTAATGAGACTGAAGATGTGACCCAGGGTTCTCATCCCCTACTAATCTATTGTGTGCAAATAAAGAGTCCATTACAGATCAATAAATGGAGGGTTAATAGACTGATGGATAGATTAAAGAGCTGAAAGCTGAGGCAGACAGAATTTGTGGTTTGGACTGGGTTCTCATTCACACACACTGAAACTCCAAACCTCTTTAGGCTTCTGTGATTGCTTTTACTACATAAGAATGCTCTTCAGTCTTTTACTTTGCCGTACTTTGCATTTCATATTTTACCTTCTGTCCAAACACCTCACTGAATACCTGCTTTTAAATAATAATAACACACACAAAAAAAAAAGATCATTATTAATATTTGCTGTAATAGCAATTATCTCTTTCAGTCTTAAAGGGATAGTTCACACAAAAAATGAAAATGCTGTCATTAATTAGTCACCCTCATGTCGTTCCAAACCTGTAAGACCTTCGTTAATCTTCGGAAAACAAATTAAGATATTTTTGATGAAATCCAAGAGCTTTTTGACCCTGCACAGACAATAACGCAACTACCACGTTCAAGGCCCAGAAAGGTAGTAAGGACATCATTAAAATAGTCCATGTGACATCAGTGGTTCAACTGTAATTTTATGAAGCTACGAGTAGGGCTGCAACAATTAGTCAACATTATCGACAACGTCGACAATAAATAATAGTCGACAAATATTTTTGTTGTCGAATAGCCATTTGACCTCATCTGACCTAATGTAAGGGCCTGCAGTAGCGTGGTTTGACCAGTGTAGCGCTGTAGTGCAAGACTGTAATTCAGCCAACCCGGATGCAGTTCAAGAGAAGAAGACAAACACGCTTTATGAGAGTCGGAGTGTAAACGCAGCTGAACCAGATGCTGCTGTGTATGTGGTGCGCGTTTTCGTCTCAAAAACGAAATAAACACACAACAAAAATGACAGCGGTGAGACAACAGCAGCTAAGAAAGCATCTGATCATAGCGATGTGTGTATGTTTGCATGAGCTCTGCAATCGGCACTCCAGTCACATCACGTTTATTTATATAGTGCTTTATACATGAGGCTGATTTAAAGCAAGCAGCTTTACAGTATGAAAAAACAATGTCCGTGACACTTTCAGTTAGAATTACATCTTGATTTTCTATTATAAATCAGCTATCCATTGTGGAGCAATCTAATGATAAAATATTTTTATTACTGAATGCAAAAAAATAATAAATACATTTTTAAAAACTTTATTACATTAAAGTGATAGTTTGGTTTGCATTGATTAAAGCTTAATCTAGCTCAGCACAGTTTTTATCATTATAACACTATAAGGTGTTTTAAGAGAGCTAATGTTGAAGGTTGAACCACTGATGTCACATGGACTATTTTAACGATGTCCTTACTGCCTTTCTGGTTCTTGAACGTGGTAGTTCCCTTGCTGTCTATGCAGGGTCAGAAAGCTCTCAGATTTCATCAAAAATATCTTAATTAGTGTTCCAAAGATGAACGAAGGTCTTACAGGTTTGCAATGGCATGAGGTAATGAGTAATTAATGACAGAATTTTCATTTTTGGGTGAACTATCCCTCTAAATATATATATCACACAATAACATACACAGTTCAACATGCAAGTCATCAAGCTAGTGGAGTGAAGATGAGAGGAAGGTGAAGTGGATCTCAGTCACAAAGACAAAGTCCTTTAACACACACATATAGGCCTACAGACCACATCCACATACACAGACATTGACAAACATTTTTCTTATTCAGTTTAACCCAATTATTTCATTCAGGGCCTAAACTGAGATTTTCTTCCAGTGGTCAATATAAGGGAATTAAAATGAATATACGCTCCAGTTTCTCTATTGGCAAAGCTCAAACTAAAAGATAAAAAAGGATTTACAATTTCCATTTATCATTCAACTTAAAATACTTATCTTTAGGAACAAGAGAAAGTCATAATTAAATTTAAAATTCCAGGCACTGGGTAATATTTGCAGAAAAACTTCCCTATAACATATTAGAGAGAGTATAAGAGAGCTATTAAAATTTAAATATGATGTTCAAAGCTAAAGTGACTGTTCAACTTTTGTTAAATGTGTATAAAAAAAGAAAAAAGGAAACGTCCACGGAAAACACAAAACTAAAGGTCAAAGAAAAAACACAGTCATGGAATTCTTAGCTCATTTATATTATGCACATAGTCAATACCTGACATTTGCATGCCATTACTAGTTGATTCTGATTCATTTCTAAATCAGCTTTATATAATCCACCAAATAATTTGCATAAAGTCGCACAGACAAACAAATATCATCCACAGTCCATTCTGACACATTGTTCACGATAACTGGTGTTTATGGGAATCAGGGAGGGAGTCATTTCTATTATTTAATTCAGACATTTTTCTAGAACAACTTGTGCTCTAGAGAGGCTCGGGATGTGGATGAGAGGTTCAGAGGTGTAATGGACCCAGGATGAATTGCTTATTAAAAACTTCTCTAAATTCCATTCTCAATTTCACTGTTCTCATGTAGACTAAACTAGATTGAATATTAAATTGGGTCTCTCTATCTAATGCTGCAGAGATGAGGCGAGAGAGAAGAGGAGAGGAGAAGACTTCGTACATCAGTGATCTTATAGCACAGCCTGAAGATCCATGTTTATTAGAGTAACTCTAATATACCTCTCTTGCTTTTTCTGGCCACGTACACACTGCAGCTAAATACATCGTCACTCTTATTCTGAGTGCTTAATCCTATTCTATGAGTGACAACCACATTCTATATCCGAATTCACATAGGATCAATCAAATGTTAACACAAGTAACACTGTTAGTTTATTGCCTCTCTTGACAGTAGTTTACTTAAAAAGCCAGACTCTGTGATTTTGGGAATGGCTCTTATAATCCGTACACAGAACGATAATTTGGAGTGAATCCCCACATTCATCTATGCAATGCTCTTTCTAACTGAAATTAAAGTCACTGTGAGTCTCACAGTTTTAGTGCAATAAATTTATGATAGGCAGCAGCAACATTTCTATTTACACCCACACAAATATGTCTCCCCGAAGCTCTGAGAAAACATTACTTGAGATTCGGGCTGCACAGATACAAAAACTGATCACATTCACTACAAAGACAGAGAGACATAAAATTAGAAACCGCTCCTTCTCTGAATCAGTAAGTCTCTTTATAACAACCAAGGGGTTTCATTAGATAGTATAAACAAGGAGAGGCAGCTACTGTATATTTTATGGTGTATTCCTAAAGTAATGCATTGGTACCAAGGTCATGGATTTGTGGGAACCAATAAAATGATACTTTTGGATGATAAACCTAAATGTACATATCTGAAATAAAGATTATTATCATGAAACTATATATAGTAATTATTAATCTATAATATATAGTTGTTGTTTAAAACCTATATAGATATAAAAATATGTTAACAAAAATAAAAATAAATAAATAAATAAATAAAAATATATATATATATATATAAATAAGTCTATATTAAGGCTGTCAACAATTATAAAAATTACACTTGTTCATATATATTTACATAAATACAAATATTTAATATTTCATATGCCTATAAGATGTATATTTATGTGTATATTTCCTATTTTCTCAACATTAAATGTCTTTAATTAAATGTCCAATTCAGAGATGAAGCTACTTGCTGAGTCTATTTTTTACCCATAGCATTGATTGTTTGAAAGTGTAATAATGACTACTTTAAGCATGCTAAATGAGATACATTTCTGGTTGTTCTCAAAAAGAGTATTGAATTGGGTATTGAGTCTTACTGTGGGGTACTAGAAAGCCTTTAATTGTCATTTGTTACCTAGAACGCTTCCTCATTTGTGTCAGTATGGACAATATCACTATTATGCATGCAGTGTGAATGTGTGTTTCTGTATGTGTAAGACCAGAGCTAGCGTTACAACTGCAAACAGAGTCTGAGCCTTCAAGCCATGGAACATGATATAAGCTCTCCTTTACATACACAAACACACTAACACGCCACCCCACCCAAAATCTTTCAGTCAAAACAGCCCCAAACCTCACATTCAGCAACACTCATGTCAGAAACAACAGGTAACGCTAAATTCTACCAGTGTGAGTTCTCCTAGAAACCTTCCTCTCTCTTTCATTGTGCCAAAGGACTGTCTGTCCCGTCCTTCTACTTCATTTCATCTTGCACAGCCACATACAAATGTCCCTTGAAATGTTAGTGATGGACACCTGCGGCACTAGCAAATCAGCATTCAACATATCACTCTCCTCACACAGCACATGTCTGTTCTGAGTGTACTACCCAGCATGCTTTGTGCAAAGAAGGGGAATAAGGACTCCTCTGTCCACACAGGAAACAAGCATATGAAACATGCCAGCAGAGACCACACTAGCCATTCAGAGAGTTGTACTGAATGATGCTGCAGAGATGAAAGTGAACATCAAAACACCAACACACCAACACAAAATAAAACAGAGCGGCAAATCTCTATATTATATCTGTATGATTAGCAGATTCATATTTATCTCCAGACACTGGCAAAATAAACAGCAGCATATCCACAGGTGAAAAGTGAGGCAGCTAAATTAATGCTAATTCTATGAGTACTAATTTTACTATACCACTGTTCTATTTTCTTGCTGAATTTACTGCCGTTGTTGAAACTAAATCTTTTCATTTGGAAGACTTCTGTTTTTATCCCCATTAAAAAGATGGAAACTGCATACTTGTACACCACTTAATTTGTAATGTCAATTTGGGGCTAATTCGCTAATGGGAGGCTAATTCGCCATGGGTTTCCCTCATGGCTTTAATCTCTGTGGTTAATAATGCTTGAAGACAGTTTTACAACACTAATTTCACTCAAAACACATACCTTAACCATGAAATTTGAAAACACTGTGTGTTTTAAAACGTTAAGATTTTGCTATTGTACATGTATGATTCGTCAAAAACACCAGCTCAAAATATTTATTTAGCAACTGGTTAGCAAATTTTTAAACAACACATATTACTGTGTGTAATTCATGTTGTACAGACCATATTTTACTCAAATACATAATAATAATACTAATAAAAGCTTTTCTAAAACCATGTTAAAAATACCAGTGGGAACCCACTAGCTCAAATTTGCAACCCAGGCTCACTGGAAAAACGTTTTTGCTAAATGATATTGCGATGGTTCATTTTGTGACACTTTTAAAGTTAAATGTCCAGTGATTATCACTAAAACTCTGCTAAATTTGACCTGAAATAGATTTTATTACATTGGTTGTGGCAGATCTAAAATGAAATGTCTGGTGAGTGGAGCTAAAAGGTTAAAGCGCTATCCTTTTTGAAAATAATGTACCACCTACACTAAACTCTACCGATAGCGGTAACAACAGAAAACTTGAGACAAAAACGAGTTCATACAGAGATGTTTAGTACAGTTTTGTACTGAAAAATAAAAAAGAGCAGCCAAATATTGTTATCAAGACGACTGTCAGATTAAATTAACGGACTAGAAGGGAATTTGTCTAAACATGACAGTCGCAAGTACTCCAAGTGCATTTCTGTACACTTTTTTATTAATTGTAATGCAGGCAGGTGAACTGCAGCAACAGATCTTATACCTCTCATCTCTTATCACCAACACACATCTAAAGTGGATTTACACAAATAACGCTTGTGCTTCAGTTCCCTTTAACATGCTTTTTCTCATAGTTCACAGCATGCGTGTCTGTATAAACAGTAGCACAGAAGGCGGGGGCCACTTTCTCTTGAAAGTGCATGTTCAAGGAACCACTTGTCTTCTCTACTGCACTTCATTTTACCAAGTCCACCATCCAACTTTTTTAAGTTCAGAGGCACGTCTATTATTCTTATTCCACGCAGAATATCTTTTTTTTCCTTAACAGAGGTGCACAACAAGCTTAGAGAAACTTTTTTATTTGAAGGTGAACAAGAACAGTAGTGAAGCTTTGTCACTGTAACTCAGTAACTCGATTGATATTCACAGTACGAGATTGTGGTGTTCTGGATGACGCAAGAGAATTTGACGCTCGCAGATTTGATTATATTAAAAAGTGTTTTGAGGACACATTGTCACAACACACCATTTCATTCCCTTTCTTTATCCCTTTCTCTCCTCTTTATATCTCTCTGGTAAACTCTCACACACACACTACTATCGGTATTTAGGGCAGCCAACATCCTCTAGTAGGAAGCAATCCTCTGTGTGTGTCTGTGTGTGTGTGTGTGTGTGAGACATATAAGGCATATTTCTGGGGCACTCCACCCTGTTCCCACTGGGACATTCGCACACACACCAGTACTCGCACAGAACATGGGTGGTTGGCATTCAAGAGTGAAAAATCTTGCAAATGAGATATGAAACTCAAATAGAAAGCATGTCACATCAACCATCCACATACACACTTTATATTAGGCACTTACTTCAAACTGCCTGCAAATCTCTGCCTGAGATGATGTCAAGTCAAATTCACAATATTTAATTCATTTTCATCAGTGCATTCTCAGTTATTCATACATACACATTACATACACTCTAATTCAAAAGTTTGGGATCAGTAAGATTTTTTTAATGGTTTTGAATGCAGTCTCTTATGCTTTCTAAGGCTGCACTCATTTGATCAAAATGCAGTAAACACAGTAATATTGTGGAAATATTATTGCAATTTCAAAATAACTGTGTTCTATTTTAATACATTTCAAAATGTAATTTATTCCTGTGATGCAAAGCTGAATTTTCAGCAGCCATTAATCCAGTTTTCAGTGTCACATGATCGTTCAGAAATCAGTCTAATCTGCTGATTTGGTGCTCAAGAAACATTTCTTATTATTAATTATCAATGTTGAAAACAGTTATTCTGCTTAATATTTTTGTGGAAACAGATACATTTTTATCAGGATTCTTTGGTGAACAACACGATCAAAAGAACTGCATCCTCGCTGAATAAAAGTGTTAATTGTTTTTAAAACAAACAAACAAAAAAATCTTACTGACCCCAAACGATAGTGTACACAGCAATATGATACATCTTGTACACATGAACATTACCACTATTAATCTTACAGGAAATGATGTCATCTGCATAGATCCTTTAGATAAAGGCCTTGTCTGCATAGTGCATATGCATGTGATGTCAGCACAATTCTGACTTGCAAAGGATTTACGTTTTCCAAGAACAATCGCAATAAGGTATAAATTCCGCTGACATTTACACAAAGATTAGGCCTCAAAAATCTCAGAGAGAATCAAAGCAAACATTAAAACAACACAGCATTATTCCAGACCACTGATGCTTTTAAAACAAAATAACTGATTGCCACCCAAGATCATTACATACAAAGCCAAGTCTGTCAGCAAATGAACAACAACTGACGATGATAAATGTAGCCATCTTGACGTATTTCACAGTGGTGAGTTTATCACCGTACCGATAAGAGAAAAGAACTGATGGTCAGCATATTTCCCCTGACCAGACTCATCCATTCATCACGCAGGTTATTTACTACTGCGGCTGGCCCATGCCCCACATACTGAGAGGTTGCAAGAGCCGAAACAGATTGTAGCCTCTGTGCTTTGATTAACAGCGCTAGCCTTGGAGGGAGAGAGTTACGAGAATATATGGCAGTTGGCACACACTACATAACCTACTTCTACAACAGTCTGTGAATCTAAAAAACTTCAAAGGAAATAGCCTGGGTCACACTTCACATTACAGGGTAATCTAGTGAGTAAGTTCTGAGTAATACTATTGAACGACATGATGAAACCAAAATTTCTTTTCTGACTCACAACTATAGGTGTCACAAAGTTGTTTTGGCCCTCTTGATCCTTTTACAACAGGGTTCTATTTTGTTAACAATACATTAGTTAACATATACCAACAATGAAAAATCTTTCTAAAGCATTTATTAATCTTAGTTAATGTTAATTTCAACATTTACTAATACATTATAGAAATTAAAAGCTGTATATTTTAATATTATTTAAAGGAGCTGAGATAGCATGAACTAACATTACCAACAAAAACTAAAATAAATGTATTGCTCATTGTTAATTAATGCATTAACTAATAGGACCTCATTAAAACTATCAAACTATTTACATTAGTTTCAGGGCTGGTTGGGATATGTAGTACAAAATAAGAATTAATTTTAATTAGCTTTTAGATCTTAACATCTTAAATACATGTCTTCACATGACACAAACCCCACACTATTCATATTAGGGGCAAACAGTATTGTTTTTCACAGGCTGATTTAGGGACCAAATGTAATATTTTACAAATCAGCCAGTCCTGAATATCTGGATGAGACATTAAAAACAGGAAAAAGCAAAAATAAGTAAATAAATTAAATAAACAAATAAAAAATCTATCCGTCTACCTACATAAAAACAAAAAATACTATAAAATACTGGCAACAGTGACAACTTTAGTTAGCCTAATGTTAAAATATTTTTAATTGACTTAATTACTCATGAAAAAATTGATCATCAATCTTTTCTGTTTGTTGTTTCACAACCAAACTGTGTTTTAAAAAGTTTTAACTCCACAACATGTGCCAAGCATAAGTTAAAAATATAACTTTAATCCTGAATAAAAATTTATATGTAGGCTAATCCCTATGTAATTATAATATGTAATTCTTTTGCGATTTATTACATTAACATCCACGTAACATGAACTCTGCACGAACTAAGCGTTAATTTAGCAAATAAATGAGGCATCTGTTATCTAACTACAAGTACATTTTCTATATGGAATGAGGCTGGATGATGAGGGTCATTGTAGACACCGGTATCCTGGAAGCAGGTGCACTAGTGGGACAGGTGTGTTGCATCTCTGACGACACTTTCAGCGTCCCGCTGGGAAACACTTACAATGATCCAGCTCTTATGTTTCAGCTTATTATAGAGCTTAAACCGGATTGAGTTGCTGTATAAATTCATAACCTGCACAACAAGTTTGTCCGTTATATGATTGAAATCAATGACAGCGATTCCGCTCCTTCTCGAACACGTTACGGGCTTTTGTTCCGAAACTGCGCTCTTTTCTCTCGGACAAAATGATTAAGCGTCTAAAAAATGCTCATTAAACATTGAACATATAGAATATTAACAATAGACGGCAACCTTTTTGCAAGCATCACAACAGAGTAGCAAACCTATAGGGAATTGCAAATGATAAACGCTTACCGTGCATATCGCGAAAGAGAACGACACAGTGTTATTGTGATTTCATAAAAACAGAGCCAGCGTAACCGAAAATATCCTCGGATAACGGGAGACGTGTTGTTTTGGTATCCAGGTGAAGGACCGGCTGTACCTGCTCACTGCAGAATAGACCGCGCGCGGACTGCGGCGTCGTTTCACTAGTATCCACAAGTGATAGCGCTGACGTCACTGACAACAGCAGGATGGGCGGAGCTTCGCGCGCACAGACGTGCACGAGATTTAGGACAAAATACCATGTCACCAAAATAATGTGACAAATTCACGCTGTGTGTGGATTATACATGTCGAGCACAGGGTCTGAACTGAAATAGCACGTCTGGACATTAGAAGTCACTGATATGAAAATCTGTGCACACCTTTGTTTAAGTGGAGTTTAGCGAGATGTTCACTGAACAGCTACTGTATGACGTTGCGAATTTTGTATTAAAGCACTGCACTGAAAAACAAACTAAACCAGCCTAAATTCGTCTGCTGCTGTCCCAGCCTGAGTTTAGTTAGGTTAGCTTTGGGTTGAAAAGTGCCCAGAACCACTCTAAAGCCATCTTATCATACTGGTTTAAGTTGTTTTACTCAGCTATTAAACTATGAATATTAAACGTATATTAACTACTAGACTATTAAAGAGGAAATAAATATTCATTTACTCTATACCATATAGTAAATGAATATGCGTGTTACTCTTTAATAGTCGTTTAACCTATACATATAAATAACTGGGTCATATTAACAGCTGTGCTTATATAATCTAAGTCTCAGTTTCTCAGTTAATATTATTCCATGAATTCCATTCCATGTAGAAAACAGCCCAAAACTGCCTCCTCCTTTTCATTTACATTATTGAAAAGCTTAAATGTTTCACCAAGGCTCCATTCATTTGATTAAAAAAAAAGACAAGAAAATAAATGGTAAAAACTTTAATTTTAAGAAATATTATAAAAGTTTCCTATTTTAATATATGTAATGTAATAAGTGTACTGCATTAAGCTAACTGAGACTTGTCATAGCACATGCATATCATTGCTCTTTTGTTGATTTTGATTGCTTCCATTGTCCTCATTTGTAAGTTGCTTTGGATAAAAGCGTCTGCTAAATTACTAAATGTAAATGTAATGATTTTTTGTGATTCTTTGATGAATAGAAAAGCTACAAATAAAAAAAAAAACAGCATTTATTTGAAGTCTCTTAATCTCTTTAAAAAAAATCTTAGTAATCCCAAACTTTGAATAGTAGTGTAATTTATTTTCAGACTGTAAAAAACTGCAAAATTAGACTACATGAAATAACTTCTAATCAATTTCATTACTTTTGAATACAGAATTAAAGTATAATTATTTAGGATATTTTATTTGCTATTCAGATATCAATTAAAATTTTTTGGAGTGTTCTCTGCTGCCCTCTATTGCTAACAGTGACTAATTGCAAGGCAGCAGTATCACTGCTTACACAACTGCATTTGCAGACACGAATGGCACAAATATAAGATGATAAACAACAGCAAAGAAATTATTGATATTATTTTAATTTAGGATGGTTATTTGTAGATAAGGATCAGCGGTTGAGCTGGTGAGAAGCATGTAAAATACACACACATGAAAAGTTCCGATGTATCATATGTAGTCATCTGAATGTATCTCCAGAATCCATTTTGAGGCAAACACCAGAACCACATCAGCATGTCTCACCAAAGTCAGATCTTTTCAGCATCTTTAAAGGTGTCACCTCAGCCTCATGTCCCTTCAAAGGGATTGTCTCTGTCCAGGCTGGAAGTGGTTTCTATGGACTGTTCACGTTCTGAGATTTTCCCTGTACCTCCTTGAAGATCTGCTCCTCTAGACTGAATGTGTCATACTCCTTCAGCATATCGTATGGCCTCCACGGTTCTGCCCACTTTTGAGCATGCTCCATCATCTCCAGGGTCAAACATAGGTCAAAGCGGATACCCTTAATGTTAAACTTGGGGCGCTCCCAACGTTTAGACCATGGCTTTGGCTTCATTTTTACTTTTAACTACAAGAGAAAGAGAGAAACCGACAGGAAACTTTTTAAATGTAGTGGCTGAACACCACAGGTGTACAATTTACCATTACAGAATGTTACAGATGAGAAATCTTTAACTAGAATGCCTTACCGGACTGACCGGAACGTCTCCTGTTATCTCATAATGGACAGGTTGCATGTCAAAGTTGAAGGAGCTGTACTCAGGAAGAGCATCTCTCAAGTACATGAGATTGTCGTCCAGTCTCTTCTCCAGCTTCAACACTTCAATCTTACGCATACGTGGATTGTACAATTCATAGCATATCTCCACTCCTACAGTGAACGAAAAATTACTATGCATTTGATAACAAAATGGCAACAAAACTCAAAAAGCATTAGATTCCATGCATAGTGGATACTATGATTAAAGTGAAACCAGTACAAATCAGAACAGTAGGGTTGCAACTGAGGATTATGTTGATAATCAATTAATCTGTCAATTATGTCTTTTAATAATTGTATTATAAATAATTTTTTTTGTAGTTGTTGCAGCACTACCGAACAGATAATGCAACAAAACAAAAAAAAAAAAGTAAAATTAAATGTTACAAGTTGTTTTTTTTTTTTACCTTGGCCATCAACAACATTCCTAAGTATAAAAGTAGCACCCAATCCTTTTCCAGAGCGCTGAATGCAGATTCCAACAAAGCGATTCAAGTTCCCGTTCACATGAGGATCAGTCATGGCCACTGCTAAAATACTGCCTACATGAAACAATAAAGAGAATATTTAAGGAGGAACAGAAAGGGACATTTTTCAATCACAAATCACCATAAAACCGAGGAGTCTTGCAGTGTGTTACAATCATCAGTATTTCTTACCAACGTAAAACTCTGGAATGTTGAGAACTTTCCGTCTCTGTATCATGTCTTTCCGTTCTACTGAAAATTTCACAGGGTTTGTGCGCTGACGAGGAGGGATGAACTCTGGACTCAAAAACCTAATCAGACATTTATTTTGCAAAACAACTGAATTATGAAACATGTTACTAATAAAAGAAAATACTGCCTACATGAAACAATAAAGAGAATATTTAAGGAGGAACAGAAAGGGACATTTTTCAATCACAAATCACCATAAAACCGAGGAGTCTTGCAGTGTGTTACAATCATCAGTATTTCTTACCAACGGAAAACTCTGGAATGTTGAGAACTTTCCGTCTCTGTATCATGTCTTTCCGTTCTACTGAAAATTTCACGGGGTTTGTGCACTGACGAGGAGGGATGAACTCTGGACTCAAAAACCTAATCAGACATTTATTTTGCAAAACAGCTGAATTATGAAACATGTTACTAATAAAAGTTTTATGATAGAAATATTAAACAAATGACAGTAACATCCAGTGATGCAACCTTTGTCAAATTTTGTCAAAAATTTGAACATTCAGGCTACCTTTTAAATGGTTCATGTCATTTTCTACATATTAGGCATACAATTAAAAGTGAATGTTTGCATATTTAAAAATAAAAATATTATTTGCAAATAGCTCAAAATGACTAAAGTAAATTCTAGTTTTTCAACTATTTCTTTCATTATTCATTTAACAGTTACATTCTTGCTAAAATTATTATTAACAATAATTCACATTTCCACAAATGTTGCAAACTACATGTCATTTATACATGTTATATGCTGATTGAGCGACAGGTTCCAATAAACCTTTTCTAATGAACCTGTTATACCTCAAGAAGCTGGCAGGTGTAAACTAAAGCACAATCATATGCATTTACTCAACAACAACACACATACCGTCGCAGAGATGCTTCTTTCTGTGTTTTGTCTATGATAACTGGTTTGGTTGGAGGAGTGAATTTTGGAGGTCCATCTGACGCTGCAGCGTGCCTCAGTATAGACGTCGACAGAAGTCCTAGGAATAAGATAAATACTGTGTATGTGTACAAATCATGTTAGGTATCAGTAATAGTTAACTTATTAATTACAACGGGCTGTAAACTCTGTAAACGCAGTTATTCACTTGAGCAGATGATTGTTTTAATGATCGTCTCAATAGTGGTCTTTTCTGTTATTACCAACTAATATGGACTTGGTAATGGGGACTATAAAGCACAGTAACATACGTTCGTTCTGAGGGAAATGTCTTAAAATTCGTAGCAAGCCCATCATTTCTCTCACCCTACTTGTGCACGCCGCCATGTTTGACAGAGGAGTGTGTACAAGAAACATTCTGATTGGCTGTCTAACCTCAAGAACGATGACTGTGACTGGCTGGATGACGTGAAAACTAAAACGTTTAACATAAAAATTATTTTTATGTTAAATCTTTGGCGTTCTAAACATGAGTAAAATTAATATAGCAAATTTGAAAATTCATTGTGTGACTATGAATAATATAATTAAAAAGTCCATATTAGACCGTCCCAAAACAAACAAATTTGGCTGTTATAAATTATTCTCAAAGGTTAATATAGTGTATACGAAAAGGACAAAGGTGTCAGTGACGTGCTAGTGCCCAACTACCCACCCTCATATATCCCCGAACTTTCATTTGAAGTGGTCTAAATTAATCTTTCATATGATTGGCCCTCAATTATCAGTATCAGTGTTGCCAGACGTACGATAATTATCGTATTTGTACGATAATTTTACCTCTGTACGATGTACGATCAATAATGAAAAAAAAATCCCATAATGTACGATAATTTCATAATTTTATGTCAATTCAAATAATGGTAGTTGTAGTCATAGGGCTTCTATATTCATACACGAAATCGGCTCATTACAAACACTCTAACACTGGCAACACACAGGCTTCCGATGACAGCGGCTCAGATGTGGAGTTAACAGCTAAAGTCTGTCTACGCTGGACGCGAACGAGGCATCAGTTTACTGTCGGGGATGTGTCGTGTCGTGTCGCATCCAGCACAAACAGTCACTGATTATAATGGTTTCTATATAGTATTTTGTCGCATTGCTCGCGTCCAATGTAAACACGGTACGCCTAATTTGCAGGTCATGTCAAAAAGTTGTTGGTTTAGATAAATAGCTGTATTCTGTACGTTTGACTCGTGTACGATAATTTTCTTCCAAATACGATAATTTTGAGCTTCTGGTACGATACTTGGTACATTACGATACATTTTCAATCTGGCAACACTGGTCAAGACGGACAATTATCTTTTGACCTCTCGAAGTGGAACAGATACCAACGAGATCAAATGCAGATGTCGCGTTATTCTCACTTACATGCTGTGTTGCTAATAAACATGATATAATTTCAGTTCTGTTGCTTTTATATGAAG
>NW_015539816.1:195162-213978 GCF_001515605.1 Sinocyclocheilus anshuiensis | reverse complement strand
CTGGCAACACACAGGCTTCCGATGACAGCGGCTCAGATGTGGAGTTAACAGCTAAAGTCTGTCTACGCTGGACGCGAACGAGGCATCAGTTTACTGTCGGGGATGTGTCGTGTCGTGTCGCATCCAGCACAAACAGTCACTGATTATAATGGTTTCTATATAGTATTTTGTCGCATTGCTCGCGTCCAATGTAAACACGGTACGCCTAATTTGCAGGTCATGTCAAAAAGTTGTTGGTTTAGATAAATAGCTGTATTCTGTACGTTTGACTCGTGTACGATAATTTTCTTCCAAATACGATAATTTTGAGCTTCTGGTACGATACTTGGACATTTCCAATCTGGCAACACTGATCAGTATGTTCATTTATTGTTTCCATTCAGATGAGATAGAGTCAGTAATATTTCTATGGGTACTATCTAATCAAGCACAGATATGTGCGCATGCGCATAGAGGCTGGTCCTTGTGGCGGAAGGTTCGTGTTTAATCCACTGACACACGTGGATCTGAGTGGCGTCTGCAGTGGACAACATCACACATCTGACAAGTCTACCAGAGGACAACTCGAGCAGCCGTCAAGCAAGATACTTGCTTACCATTTTGAAGCAGAGACAAGTTATAAACATACTTGTTTTGTTAAGTTACCATTACAGTAATTATTGTTAATGGCTGTGATATAATATGCACCGAAAAGTTTGTAAACAACTCGCAGGCTGTTAGTTACTTTTCGACAAACTTCTCAGTGTTCAGTTATTAGTATATGATACTTATTGTTAACAGTGCATACTAAGAATATTTGTCGTGGTATTATCATTTATTCGTGCCATTTAAATTAAATTGACCTTTCAATCTCCATTAACGCTTTTCTTTTAACCCTCAATCATCCTTCGGGACAAATTTGGGCAAAATCTTTTTTTTTTTCTTTTTTTTACGTGGCTACTTTTAGTAAGTTTGCCACCTGAACACACAAAAAAGAGGACTCGATTCAACAATGTTAAGTGGTTGGAAAAAAACACTCCTTAATTTGACCTTCGTGCCCAAAAATGGGCACCCATAGGAATGAATGGGAAATACCAAAATTCAAAGCATTTTTTTTTTATTTGTCCAATAAAAATCAATAAATCCAACACAATGCAGCGTCAAACATACACAGAAATGAAGGTTTGAGCCTATACAGCATTCTCAATGTGTCAAACACACACACGTCTGGTTAGCTATCCTTGTCGGTACTCTCCATAGGCGTAATGGTTTCTATACTGTACAAACTGTATTTTCTATCACCCTACACCCAAACCTACCCGTCACAGGAAACTTTGTGCATTTTTACTTTCTCAAAAAAACTCATTTTGTATGATTTATAAGCTTTTGTACCCATGGGGACCTCAATTTAGGTCCCCACCGTGACATGAGTTCCCATGAGTGTGTGTGTATTCAGGTTTCAGGTCCCCACCAGGATATAGTATAAACCTGTACACACACACACCCACAAAAAAAAGCCATTGAGTACTACAGCCAAATAGTGAGTGACATTGAAATGTTTGATATTTTGATATTTTTATTCCATCATATGTCACCAGATGGCACCAAATTTTTAGGTTTTGGCTGTCTGAAGTTCTGAACTTACTGCAATGATTGTTTTTAGTGAAGTAAAAGAAATATTAAATATAACATAAAAAATAAGCATATTTTACATTAAAAATCCTTCTGGACAAATCTGGGCAAAATCTTTATTCTACTTACTAAAATTCAAAGCATTTTTTTTTATTTGTCCAATAAATCCAACACAATGCAGATCAAGCACACACATAAATGAAGGAGTGAGCCTATACAACATTCTCAATGTGTCAAGCAATCACACTCTCTCTCTCCCTCTCTTTCTCACACACACACACACCCACAAAAAAGCCATTGAAAACTACTGCCATATACAGGTGCATCTCAATAAATTAGAATGTCGTGGAAAAAATGTTTATTTTATTGGTCTTATGAAGTATTCTAATTTGTTGAGATAGTGAATTGGTGGGTTTTTGTTAAATGTGAGCCAAAATCATCACAATTAAAAGAACCAAAGACTTAAACTACTTCAGTCTGTGTGCATTGAATTTATTTAATACACGAGTTTCACAATTTGAGTTGAATTACTGAAATAAATGAACTTTTTCACAACATTCTAATTTATTGAGATGCACCTGTAGTGGCTTGATATTTTGATATTTTTATACCATCATAAGCCACCAGATGTCACCAAAGTCACCATATTTTTAGGTTTTGGCTGTCTTAACTTACTGGAATTATTATTTTTTTACTGAAGTAAAAGAAATATTAAATATAACACAAAAATAAGCATATTTTACATTAAAATATGGTACTTTTAGAGGTAAATAAATTTAAAAAATTGCATAAATTGATCGATTTTATTTTATCGAAGATGGTGATAAGACATTTATTTAAAAAAAATTGGGATGACACCTGAGACCTTCGTGCCCAAATTTGTCCACGAAGGACTGATTAAGGGCTGTTATACGAAGGATGCTTGAGGGTTATCTGAATAGGTGACCTCTGACTAGGCTGTGATTGTCTGCCTTGTGATGCAACCCACACATTATTTGTTTGACCCCTTACTTAGCTCATCCCTTATTCCCCATAGAAGCCAATCATTACTAGTAATCTAAAACCTTTCTCTTTGAAATAAATTAACTGACTAAGCTGAGTGTTTATTATTATGATTATTATTAATTGCTGATAAATTTAAGGTAAGTCAGGAAATGCTTTCCCTATTATGCCCCAGTATGCACAGTGAAAAAAGTAAGCAGCACTAGTTATGGATATTCTCTTGCTGTCTTTCTTTCAGGATCATGCCTGTCGTGTGGTTCTACAGAAGAGAGGAGACCGGGGAGGGTCGGGTCATATGAAGAATTGCACAACTGTATCCAGATGTCACAATAACAACAGAGCTTTGCTACAATGTAGAGCTGGATGGTGAGAGAATATTGTGTAGAAATAGCAAAAAGTTTAAATCACATTTATTTACATTGCATTTTACAATACATATTGTTTCAAAGCCGTAAATAAAAGGAAAATAACAGTATAAATGTTGCAACATTCTTCAACAGTGAAATGAATACAATTTCATCTGTAAAGCAGCTCTAAAAAAGACAAGACTCACTTAAAAAAGCAAATCTATTTCAGCTTAAGCCAGTTCAGTGTTGATACAGTTTAGTTCAATAACTGTCATTGTTGCAGAGTTGATCAATTATGAAACCAATTAAATTCAGCTATAAAGCCGATCTAAGGAAAGCAATAGTGTCATCATGTAGCTCAGTTTTGTTCAAGTGTTGTTCTCATCCATTAGTGTCTGTCTTCATCTTTGTCATCTCATCATCATCTCTTTCTCTCCCAGGGTCTGACTCTTTGAGTGTGGAGCATAAAGGTATTTTGTGCTGGTTGTTCACTCCTCCTCATTCTGTCAGTCTGTCTGAGGAGCCTACTTTAAAACCAGAGGATGGGGCAAGAATGGTGGAGATTGGACCCAGGTAACCTCTACCTACCACTGTCTTATCATGATGGTATGGCATTGTGATCTTTATTATAACTCACATCACATGTTTCAATTATATCTTGACCTTTGTAGGCTGAACTTCTCCACTGCTTGGTCCACCAATGCAGTGTCCATCTGCCGAAGTGCAGGTCTGAGCCGGGTGACGAGAGTGGAGCTCTCCCACAGGCATTTGATCAAGGTCAGAGAATAGCTTTAAATAGCTTTACATTTCAGTGAGATTTTTTTCCACCCATTTTGATTAAAAGCTCTCTTTTTCATTGCCATCTAGCCCCAGGAAGGACCTAATGGTGTATTGAAGGACGGAGAGATGGAGAGACTGATTTGCTGCTTGTATGACAGTATGACCGAATGCATTTACTCCCAGCCAATCACGTCTTTTGCTGTTGATATTCGGCCACAGGAAGTATTTGAGGTGGACATTCTAGGAAAAGGTCGTGCTGCCTTAGAGAAGGTGAATGATGAACTTGGTAAGAAATGTTTTTGAAGTCTGAACCACATTTCCTCTAAAAAAACAACAACTTGATAATGAGAATATTTAGCTTGGAGTACCATGGTTTTACCTAGTGAGAGACAGATTAATCAGCCAATAGTTGGTCTTTAAGACACTCCACATCATCCCATTGGCAAATTAACAGAAGTGGAAAAATATGGTAAAATTCCCATATCTGTTAAGTACTAGTATAACCATCTGATGCTGTTGTCTTATGATTTTACCATTACATTACGAGTACAAGGATATAAAACCAGTAGCAGTATCACATGAATTCCATGAAAATGACATTATTCTTAAAGACTAAAGAGACTGAAATATTTGAAAAATATAAAAACTGCTTTAAGAACTGTGTGTGTAGGCAGTATTCAGTGATGAGATCTGCAACTCTTTCTTATACAAATAATGATGCAGTATTTTAAGGTCACATGAGGCTTAACATGATTAGAGGAAGAGTAGATGTCACAAGAAAAGAGGGGCCTATTTGATTAGATCACGATGTGTGTGAAAGGAAAGAATGAATGACTGTATGAGAGACAGTATGCTGGTGGGTGACACCGAAGCTCACTGCCTACATCTCAGATTAATGAAGGCCTACTGGGTTAGAAATAAAACAATCACGTGACATCCTTAACAGTCCATTAAAATGTAAATGTAGGCCTATTTCTGTTTTGAGAATAGATCAGAATAGCTTTTTTTATATAGAATTGGCCTTTCACTAAGTCTGATCATTTCCTCAGACGAGGTTTTGTTCTTTGATGTTGTACACTACCGTTTAAAAGTTTGGGGTCAGTAAGATTTCTTATTTGTAAAGAAATTAATACTTGTATTCAGCAAGGAGTCAAGGCCCTATTAAATTGATCAAAAATGGCATTAAAGATGTTTACATTATAAAATAATAAAATATGTGCTGTTCTTTTGAACTTCTGTTAAGCAGCACAACTGTTTTCAACATTGATAATAATAAGAAATTTTTCTTTAGCACCAAATCAGCATATAAGAATGATTTCTAAAGGATCATGTGACACTGAAGACCGGAGTAATGACTGCTGAAAATTCAGATTTGCCATCGCAGAAATAAATTATATTTCAAGATATATTCAAATAGAAACATCTTTTAAATTGCAGTGATATTTCACAATGTTACAGTTTTTACTGTATTAAAATCTTACCGTCCTCAAACATTTGAACAAAAGTTTATGGAATATCTCTCTGTTTTGATAGTTTTAACTGCAATCTTACTTAAATTATCCAAAATATTTAAGTGTTAATTTAAGTGTTTATTCTATTATTATAAATCAATGTTAACATCATCATTGTAGTATCAAAAGCAACAGTTTGCAGTACAATAGTAAATGCATTAAGAACAGTTTCGTTCACTTACAGCAATTTTATGACTTGTAATAATGTTACTATGCATCCTTATTTTTTGCCTTAAGTGCAGGCGCAGCCATTTGTAAATTGTATGGGACTGGCTTCCGGTGTCATTCACTTCCAGGTATTTTTAGCTGTACAAAATGGCTTGTTTTACTGCTTGATATTGCAAACTGGTGTCTTATCATATTATTTTAATGCATTATCTTAATTATGAACACACTGGTTTGTAGTGTAAACAGTTTTGCCATTTACTGCACTTTGGTATTCTTCTCGTTATTTCCCTACTGTGGCTAATGAACCGGAAGTCTCACATGTTCACAGAAAACGGCTTACTTCTGCATTGAAAAATAAGGCGGACAGGATGTTCTGTAAAACTTGTCTGGGTTAGCAGTAAGTGAGGAGGAGCTTAGCAAGGGTCAGTTTAGTATATTTTGTTTTTGCATCCATTTCTGATTATCTTTTTCTTCTTTCCATGTTTATCTGGTTGCTTTTTGTCTGTCTGTCTGTCTCTCTCTATTTCTGCATGTATGAGCAGGGTTGGTGTTTGACTCTTGGGATCTGGACTACTACACTGCACTCTTCCAGAGGGTGAGAAGGAATCCCACCAGTGTAGAATGCTTTGATCTGGCTCAGTCCAACAGGTGTGTGCTCTCCAGAGAATAAACACCAAAGGAAGTCTTTTATCTGCAATAACATGTACAATGGCAATCTCATGCTCTCTCTCTGTCCTGCAGTGAGCACAGCCGCCACTGGTTCTTCCGAGGGCGAATGATCATTGATGGAGAAGAGCAGAAAGAGACACTCTTTAGTCTTATTATGGGCACTCAGCACCATAGCAACCAGAACAATGTCATCAAATTCTGTGACAACAGCAGGTTAGATGCTTCTCTGTGAAAGTCAACCCATTTGAACAGCGCTTGGGCAGAATTTCTCAATATGTGGTTCTTGTGTGTTTGTAGTGGCATTAAAGGCATGGAGATGGAGTGTATGTATCCCACAAACCCTGCGCAGGCCTGTCCATATAAAACCCGACATGCTACCAGACACGTCATCTTCACTGCAGAGACGCACAACTTCCTCACCGGTCTGATCCTAAATACATTTAACCTGCTTGCTTATTTACAAATGTGTAGCGGCCAACCTAAATTAATTTAAATGAGAATTAAAAGTTATTACTGACAGCATGGTCAATAAGCAAAATATTAATCGCAGCAATTAAGTATTCAAATATTTTTGCTAATATTTCAATAATTTCATGCATTGAACAGTGCTATGTTTTAGTAGTAGTATTATTTATATACTATTACAGTATTTTTATATCTAGAATTAGCTTTTATTTGTGTATTTTCAGTTTATTTTAATTTCTTAAAATAAATTCAATTAAGCTTTCATAATTTTGTGCTTTTGTTTTTTGTTTAGATTTTGAAAATATTTCTGTCGCATACATTTATTTTGTGCAATATAATATTTTATGATTTTTTTTTGTTTTTTTTGTTTTTTTTTGTTTTAGTTGACAATTACAACAATAATAACGTTTATATTTGAGTCATAAAATGCTCTTTATTATGCCCAGGTGTTGCTCCATTCAGCGGAGCCACCACAGGTACAGGTGGACGAATCAGAGATGTACAGAGTGCTGGAAAAGGTGGTCATGTGATCGCAGGCACTGCTGGGTATAGCTTCGGAAACCTGCATATCCCAGGTAAGCCCTAAAACTCAGCTCAGTTCATTCTTTGCCATATTTTGTTTCTAAGCAAACTTTCCCATATCTGGATCTTTTTTCTTCTGCAGGGTTTGTGCTCCCGTGGGAGGAGGAAGGGTGGGAGTACCCATCCAGCTTTGCTCTTCCACTCCAGGTGGCCATAGAGGCCAGTGATGGAGCCTCTGACTACGGAAATAAGTTTGGGGAGCCCGTTCTAGCAGGTGAAATATAACAGGACAATAGCCATCTGGTTTTTTTGCGGATATTAGCTTGTATCTACAGTTGTTTACTTATTATTTTCATGCCCATTAAGGCTTTGCTCGTTCCTTTGGGATGTGTTTGGCTAACGGTGAACGACGGGAGTGGATCAAGCTGATCATGTTCAGTGGTGGGCTAGGCTCTATTGAGGACCAGCATGTGAAGAAAGAACAGGCTTCACCAGGTACACAAGGAATAATATACACATAATGCACTATAATTTGTTTCAGAATTTCCATTTAGAAATGGATTTATTTATTTCTGTAGTGGCAAAGCTGAATTTTCTGCCGCCATTACTCCAGTCTTCATTGTCGCATGATCTTTCAGAAATCATTCTGATGTGCTGATTTTGGTGCTCAAGAGTCATTTCTTATTATTATCAATGCTGAAAACAGTTACTGCCATTTTGTGGAAACCGTAATACAATTTTCAGTTCAAAAGAACAGTATTTATTTGGAATATAAATTTTTAAACGCTATAAATGTCTTTACTGCTACTTTTGATTAATTTAATCCATCCTTGTTGAATAAAAGTATTAATTTCTTTAGAAAAAAAAAAACTTACTGACATCAAAGTGCATGGTAGTATATACAAACAGCTTTTTTCTCTTTATTCATTCTTCCATTTTTTTCCTCTTGTCCTGGGCAGGTATGGAGGTGGTGAAAATTGGAGGTCCTGTATACAGGATCGGTGTTGGCGGAGGAGCTGCCTCTTCTGTATAGGTACACAAAATTTTCTAAATTAAATTAATTTACAAGCTGCTCTAAAGTTCAGGGTTTTTTTGTGTTTACAGAGCATGTCTGTGTGTTGCATCATTTTTCATAGACTGTGCAATGATGCAACTTAATGTGTACATGTGTGTGTGTATTATTGTAGGTTCAAGGTGATAACTCCAGTGCCAGGGATCTTGGCGCAGTTCAAAGAGGAGATGCTGAAATGGAGCAAAAGATGAACCGGGCTCTCAGGGCCTGCCTGGAGCGAGAGGAAGGAAACCCCATCTGCAGCATTCATGACCAGGGTGCTGGGGGCAATGGTATGGGTGATTTTAAGTTTAGTATTTCCCTACTCAACAACACAAATGTGTTATAATGTATAAAAACATCTTGTTATTTGTGTAGGTAATGTATTAAAGGAGCTGAGTGAGCCTGCTGGTGCCGTTATCTATACTAGCAAGTTTAAGGTGAGATAAAGACTTTAATAAAACATCTGTATCTTAATTTTTATGTCAAAATATTTCATATACATATTTTACCTTAATGCTCAGAGAGGTGACTCCACCCTCAGTGTTTTGGAGCTGTGGGGGGCGGAGTATCAGGAGAGTAATTCTCTGTTGCTCCGCCCCTCTGACCGGAGCTTCCACGAGAGGGTGTGTCAGAGGGAGAAATGTCCTGTCGACTTTGTGGGCAAGATAACTGGGGCTGGCAAGGTGAGTCAAACTACCTTTTTGTAGCTAAAAATGTATTTTGGGACACTTCTTGACATGCTCGTGTACATGTATTGCTCTTTAGATTGTGTTGGTGGACGACCTCGGTAAACAGACCAATGGGCTTGATAGTGATCGGTGCCCTGTTGATTTGGAGTTGGATTGGGTCCTGGGAAAGATGCCACAAAAGGTTTAAACTTTACCAGACATGGCCTAAATCTGCTATTGAAGACTTCACTAAGAAATTGACAAAGTTAGAAATTGTGGTACAGTGCACCCTCTCTTGGCTGATTTTTGTACTGCAGAGTCTAGTCTCCCAAATTTAAGTGATCGAATTATGCTTTTTGGATTTACTTTTATGTTGCTTTCCACTCAGTCAGGTCTACATATCGTTTTAGGAGTTTGTATTGGAGCGCATGGCTGTGTCTCTGCAGCCTCTCTCTCTTCCTGTGGGTCTTTCTGTTCTTCCAGTTCTGGACAGAGTTCTCCGGCTGCCTGCAGTGGCCAGTAAGCGCTACCTCACCAACAAGGTACAATACTCACTGCTTAACACATGCATAATAATATATGACTTTTGCATCGTTTAATATTGCAGTGGTACACAACTGGTAGGCCAGAAATAGGTTGCAGGTCTCTTCTGAATAATGCAAATTTATACACTTCCAGATATATCCAGACATTAAAATGTATCGTTATCTTGCCATCTTAAACTTAATTTAGTTTTTTAATAATTGTATTTAAATATTTCAATTAATTTAATTATTATTTGTTTTGTCGAACATACAGGCATTACAAAGGAATTGAAAAATTAAATGCAATCCATTTTACGCAAAACCATCTGTTCCAGGTTGATCGATCTGTGACTGGTCTGGTTGCTCAGCAACAGTGTGTGGGTCCTCTTCACACTCCACTGGCTGATGTAGCTGTTGTTGCCCTGTCTCCGTTCAGCCTCCAGGGAGCTGCCACAGCGATAGGCGAGCAGCCAATCAAAGGGCTGGTGTCACCAGCAGCTGGGGCTCGTATGGCTGTGGGAGAAGCTCTCACTAACCTGGTGTTTGCAAGAGTGTCTGCTCTCAAGGTGAAGAAGCCTTTGCATTTTTGAACATGTTAAAGGGATAGTTCTTCCAAAAAATTCAAATTCTGTCATTAACTATTCACCCTCATGTCGTTCCAAACCCGGAAGACCTTCATTCATCCTCAGAACACAAATTAAGATATTTTTGATGAAAAAACAAAAATAACAACTTTATTCAACAATTTCTTTTCTTCCATGTCAGTCTTTGGTGTGCATTCACAACAGTACCACCGCATGACACGGAAGAGAAGAAAATGTTGAAAAAAGTTATTTTTGTTTTCTTTGCGCACAAAAAGTATTCTCATAGCTTCATAAAATTACGGTTGAACCACTGATGTCACATGGACTATTTTAATGATGGCCTTCCTGCCTTTCTGGGCCTTGAACATGTTAGTAGTACCATTGCTGTCTATGCAGGGTCAGAAAGCTCTCGGATTTCATCAAAAATATGTGTTCCAAAGATGAACGAAGTTCTTACAGGTTTGGAATGACATGAATTGATGAGAGAATTTTCATTTTTGGGTGAAAAATTAAGTGACTCAGTGCATGTAAATTTGGAAAGAAAAAAAAAGCACACACATATCTGTGCATGTCTTCTCAGGATGTAAAGTGCAGCGGTAACTGGATGTGGGCTGCTAAGCTGCCAGGAGAGGGAGCGTGCCTGTGGGAGGCGTGTCAGGCCATGTGTATGGTGATGGGTCAACTGGGAGTGGCTGTGGATGGGGGAAAAGATTCACTCAGCATGGCTGCACGTGTCAGTGGAGAAACTGTCAAGGCCCCAGGTACCAGTGTTAAGCATATCTGAATTAGGGATGGACAATAGTCGATTCTTCTAACACAAAAAATGAAAAGTTGGTCACTCATAAATTACAGCAAGAGTATGTCACACGTGTTTTATACTCTATTGTTTAAAAGCTTGGGCTTAGTAAGATAAGTTTTTATTAATAAATTAATACTACTGATTAAAAATTAAATTGATCAAAAGTTGCAGTAAATGCATTTAAAATGTTACAAAAAAACATCCTATTCATCTGAGAATCCTGAAATAAATGTATCACAGCTGTTTTACTTCATTTGGGGTCACTAGTACTCAACTAGACATTTGCCCTTACACATACCTAGTTGTATGTGATTTTTATTGTAAAGTAAATAAGACATTTCCTGCATGCATTTTATGTCAAACTACAAACTGCTCTCCTTGTGTTTTTAGGCTCGCTGGTTATCTCTGTGTATGCTGTGTGTCCTGATATCACAGCTACTGTGACCCCTGACCTGGACGACCCTGATGGCAAAGGTTGATCCTGAATCTTTACCACTTTTAGCAATTTTAACCTCTCATATCAGTCTTCTATTTCTGCTAGTTTATACTAGTGTGTTCATCTCTCACATGCACTCTCTTCCTTTCTCAGGTGTGCTTCTGTATGTGCCTGTGAGCTCAGGTAAATACAGGCTGGGCAGCTCTGCTCTAGCTCAGTGTTATGGGCAGCTTGGAGACAGCAGTCCAGATCTGGATCAGCCAGACAAACTCTGCTTGCTTCAACACAACACAATCATTGATTCAGGGTCAGTATGTGCTATTATGATTTATTTATTTTTTTTTTACTTCATCCTGATCTAGGAACAGTTTTTGCTCCTCCTCAAATAGGGCCAACTCTGTCAATTCTCAAAGCACAACAGCATTTTTTCTCTATACAATCTGTTGATTTTAACTTTATATTGCAGATCGACTGCAGGACATGATGTCAGTGATGGAGGGCTCATTTCCTGTCTACTGGAGATGGCCTTTGCAGGGAATCGTGGGATGGACGTCGACATGCCTTTAGAAGGCATTGACGGTTGGTAATAAAAAATTATTTGTTTTGGAAAAAAATGAAACTTTTTCGTTAAAGCTACTTGTGCCAGCCATCATAAGCCAGGTTCCATCTACTTTTTCATTACAGTCTGCATAGAAAATAACCGCATGTGCATTTTGGAAGTTTTTTTTTTTTTTTTTCACATAAATTGCGTAAACTGATTTGAGCTGTATACACTGTGTCTCCGAAAAAATTATTAAGTGCCGGCGTATTTATTAATATTTTGAGTTAGCATTTATAAAAAAATAAAAATAAATTATGTAAATCAGCATTTTTACTAGTCTACTAGTCACTTACCTGTATACATCCTTATTTGTGTGTGATTTTATTTATTTTTTTAATCCAAGGTAAGACGTTCCATTATCTTTTATTAAGGGATAATTCACCCAAAAATGAAAGTTACCCCATGATTTACTCGGCCTCAAGCCTCAGGTGTACAGTAAATGACTTTTCTTCTTTCAGACGAATACAATTAAACTTATATTAAAAATGTCCTGGCTCTTCCAAGCTTTAGAGTGGCAGTGAATGGGGGTTGAGATTTTGAATCCCAAAAAAGTGCATCCATCCATCATAAAAAGTATTCCACACAGCTCTAGGGGATTAATAAAGGCCTTCGGAAGTGAAGCGATGCATTTGTGCAAGAAAAATATTTGTATTTAAAACTTTATAAAATATAATCTCTAGCTTCCGCTAACTGTTGTACACGTGTTCATGAGAGTGTGGCGTTCCAGCGGATGATGTTGGCGTTGCGTAAAAAAATTCAGTGAAATTTGTGTTTTTGCGATTATTCCGATTTTTCACAAGATTACATTTGCAGCTGCAATGGAAACATAGCTATAGATATTTCCTCATGTCTCTCCTCATTCCTCTCTTTCAGTGATGGAGGCTCTTTTTTCAGAGGAGCTCGGACTGGTTTTGGAGGTGTGTGAGAGAAACGCATCGACTGTCTGTCAGAGATACACACATGCTGGTCTCCTCTGTCACAGAATTGGCAGAACTTCTGGTTTTGGACCTGATGCCAGGGTGAGCTGAGTTCTTTTCACCTAAACGCATATTAAACGGAATATTATTGGACCTCAGTGATTGCAGGGAAAGCGTTTAATAACTGCTGATTTCTTCTCCATACTGTCTTGTAGGTCAGAGTGAGTCTTTGTGGACAGGAAGTGCTGAATGAGCATCTACCCACACTTAGGGCGATATGGGAAAGCACTAGTTTTCAGCTGGAGCGACTGCAGGCTAATCCACTGTGTGTCCAAGAGGAAGAAGAAGGGCTTGCTTCTCTCACACAGCAGTACCTCAAGCTCACTTTTGACCCCTCCCAAACACCCATCATTAAAGAGCTCTGTGAGACCATGAACCCATTTCACAATCTTGAATCTTTCCCATATTCATACTTGACCTGTATGTTAAAATATTTGACTTGCGTTTCAGCTTCAGGGAAACCTTGCGCAGCTGTTGTGAGAGAGGAAGGCAGTAACGGAGACAGAGAGATGTCTGATTCTCTGTTCATGGCTGGATTCGAGGTAAAGACACACCTACACAAAGAAAGATTCAAGATTTGTGTTTTTAAATATGTATGTGTTGGAGTTTGTAGTCAGTAATTTTTTATTAAAAGGATTTAGGGATGATGTTTGTTCACTAATAGCACAAATGCTGCTTGTTTGCTTTTAAACGTTTTCATTTTAACTGTTAATAAGGCTAAGTTGAATTAATTTTGACATTTTACCTTTTTTATTGTATGATCTGTAGGTGTGGGATGTCACAATGCAGGACCTGTGCTCAGGCTCCATGACCCTTGACCCCTTCCGAGCCGTGGTGTTTGTGGGTGGTTTTAGCTATGCAGATGTGCTGGGGTCAGCTAAAGGTGAAAATCACACTATTGCATGTTGCAGCAATCTTACATATCACTGCTGAACTGTATGTTAGTTTTGCTATATAATGATAACAAGCATTAACTCATCCCCACCATTGAATGTTCAAATGACCTTAGATTTGTGACTCAGGTCATAGGTTATTTAGTACTGGCCTTGCCACTCTTGAAAATGACTGGGTCTTAGCACCTGTTCTCCAGCTGATGATCAAAAGCTTTGACTTTTTCTTATTCATCAGGGTGGGCTGCCACAGTGACCTTTAACCCCAAGGCTCGTGAGGAGTTTGAGCACTTCCGCAATCGTGATGACACGCTGAGTCTAGGAGTGTGTAACGGGTGTCAGCTCATGGCTTTGCTTGGCTGGGTGGGTGAAAGAGAAACCGGAGGTGAGAGAGAAACCTTTGTTTCACCATATGTAAATACCAACAACAGCCTCAAGAATTTACCTTGTTCCTTTTATTTTTATAAATTAAATATTTTTTTATTAATTTTTATTGTAGATTCTGATGTTACTCTGACCCATAATAAGTCTGGTCGGTTTGAATCGAGGTTTGTGAGTATAGGTATCCTGCGCTCTCCGGCCATCATGCTTAAGGGAATGGAGGGATCTGCTCTGGGCGTTTGGGTCGCTCATGGAGAAGGTTAGAAATATGTTCATTGTAACACTACTTGACAAGTGCATTTACTTCTATTGCAAGTGAGTTCCAAAAGTCTGAGACCACTAGAAAAATAAGAAGAAAAAATATAATATATTTTTAAAAAATAGTTTTAAAAATATACTTTTTAATAGTTTTTTTTTCCATTATAAATTATATTAGACTTTTTAATAATTATTTTCATCATAAATACAGTGGTGGCCCAAATTATTAGAACACCTGACAGATCTGAAAATATTGGCTTTTTTTTTTTTTGCCTCCAAAGCATGATTTCATTTTATAATGTTCATGAAACATGCAGATGGTTGCTCTGAGCACAACAAATATCAGATGAAGTGAGTCATACTGTTTTTATCCATTTCTCTGAGATAGTGTCAATATACTGTATTTCCTGAGAACTTAAACACTAATTTTATCCCATGCCTTCTGCAACTCAAGCCAAAGGCTTTCCTTTGAATGTACAGTAGATCTGTCCAGTTTTTTTTCCAACTCGCCTCAAATTTGCTCGATGGTGTTGAGGTCTGGACTTTGAGGGGGCCAGTCCATCATTTTCAATGTTTCCTTCCATCGCAGGTAGTTCTGGCAATAGTAAGAAGAATGTTTAGGGTCATTGTCCTCTTGGAAAAATAAATCCATGCCCAATAAGACGACTCCCAGAAGGTACTCTGCCTCAGAATATTGTGGTATACTTTCTTATCCATGATGCCATCAATGTTCACTAAGTCACCTATTCCTGAGGCTGAAATGGCACCCCACACCATAATACTATCCCCTCTGTGTTTAACTGTTGGCAAGAGACACTCAATTTTATATCTCCTCCCCCCCCCCCTCCCTCTGTCGGAACATACGCTATTCGCTTGTTGCCAAACTGTTCAAACTTGTACTCATCACTCCACAACACTTTATGTCAATCTTCCTTTGTCCATTTCTTGTGTTCTTTTGCAAATTTCAGGCATTTCACTCTATTTTTCTATTTCAGTAATGGCTTTTTTGCTGCTATTCTGCCAACAAGTCCTCCTTCTCCCAGTTTCCGATGCACAGTTCTTGGAGACACTGTTGCACCATTAGTCATCGAGGTGTTGATCTCGTCACGCAGTCCTCATGAGGTCTTTCTTTGGTCCTTAAGACTGAGAATTTAGAGATGCTTCACTTGTCTGTCTGAAAGTTTCTTTTTCGACCTCTCCCCTTTCGGTTCTGGTGTGAATTGGTGGCATCATGGCGGTCTAAAGTGTACTTTACAGTGCTTGGACTGCATCTCACGTCCTTGGCTATGCGGCGGTAGCTCTAGCCAGCATCAAAAAGGGACTTTATTTGAACCCGTTGCTCACTTGTTAGCTCCTTCTTCACCTTAGCCATGTTCAAAGAGAGCAACATGCGCCTCTACTTCTAGACTACTAGAGGCTTTGAATTTATACCAATTGTTGGTGTGGCCTCAGTGACAAAACCCTGATGTTATCAGTCACTTCATGAGCAGGATAGGCTTTGTACATCCAAAAGAATCACACAGCTGTGTCCTAAGACTCTTGCATCACCATCAATTTAACCCTCTACCACATGGTGTGGCCATATGGCAACATACGCTTTGTGTTCATTTCCTTGCCACTGTCTCTTTAAGAGGACATTCTCGTTTTTTTTTGTTGGAAAGAGAAGACCTTAGTTTAGCCAATGATGTGCTTTAAGTCACATGACATGCAGTTTTTTTCTGTGGCGAGATTTCTGACAGACTGCTGTCTCTTGTCGGTAGTTGCTGAAAGCAAACTAAAACGTCAGTAACAAGCAAGGACCAGTCCGTGTCACTTCTACAAAAAAATCGGAAACATCACTGTTATGATGTTATGATGACATACTCACCTCTCAAAAAGTTTTTATGAAATTAGTTTTTGGTAAATCATTCAAATGTATGTGTTGCCAAGCGGCAACACTGTGCAATAGTGGAATGACATTCTTACAATAGTTTAGCTAGCTAGCAAGGTCAGCTGCAATTTGTTAAGCTGTAACAATAACAACATTAATACTAGTGAAATAATGTAGATTAGTCGTATGTTAATGGCATTTGTATTATGGATATAATCAAATTGAAATGGCAATTTTACTTTTGATTAAATATGAATACAGGTAACATTACATTAGTGAGCATGGCCATATTCTATGGCAAGGTAAAGAAGAAAAGGGCAGAACTGGCTCCTCCTGCAGATGAAAAAACTGCTTTGTGAAGTTTCATACATTTAAAAAGTTGATCTTTCAAGGATTATGGGGGGATGGAGGGATGGCAAGACATGACAAAGTCAAACATCTTGACAAGACAAACATCTTGTCCTTTTTGCTTGGACAAGATGGCGGCGCGCTGAGAGTAACGCAATTTCAATTCTCTGTGTGTATGTGCTGTACATGTGGAAGAATTGACAATAAAGCAGACTTGACTTGACTTGACTTGATGGGGGGGCTCATGTTCATAGTCTTCCTCATAAGATTGCGTAATGCTGAATTTTCATGAACTGCAATGTTTTTGGTTTTATGTCAGTGTTTTATGATACATGATATACAGTATTATATTTGTTTGAACTGTATAATTTTGCAGTTTAAATAATATTAATGAAAAATGTAATGAAATAAAAAAAATTATAAATCATTATTCAGCAAAAAAGAATGGAATAAATAAAAGCACAAGTTGTTGGAAAGTATGTATAAGGTGTCAATTATAAGTACTGTTAAAGCTTATAATAGCACCAATTGAATCAACACAAACAACATTTCTGAGGAAAAATATTAACTATAAGTAAGCTTACACTTATTCTAAGTTAGATCCACTATTGTATGCTGTTGCCGTATGGCAACATATCACAAAGTACCTTAAAATAATATTTTTTATCCAAATTTTTTTTACAGCACTTCAAGTTAAGCCATTCTTAGAAAAGAAAAATATTTAAATATTTTTTTCTATAGGTCTATCATAATGCATGCGGTAGATGATCACACCTGACAATGATTACACAAGTAATTTGGCTTCTTCTGTGAAGGAACATGATTGTGTGACATTGACCTTGACATTGGTCCTCATAAAATGAAATCAAAATTGACTTTATTTACTTTGTTAGCGCACATTGCTAGTTTTGAGGAGAACAATTAATCCATGCAAGTTAATCCACCTAAAAAAATGTGTTTGTCTTGGTAATCTTTAATCAAAATCTGAATATTTGCTTCCGCTCTGGAATGGCATTCCTTCTCTGATGATGTCAGTTTGACAGCTTGGGCGAACCATGCCCCTCCAACCGTTAGTGAGAGATGGAGAGGAGGAGGGCTAAAATTAAACCCTGTCTTCTATTCAATATTCCGTTTCAGTTGGAAATATGTCACTGCACAAATAAAGTTGGCAGCAATTTCCGGTTCACACAGACTTTAAAAACTCCTCTTTTGTTCTATAGGTCTGATGCAGTTTCGTTCTCCTGAGGCTCAGAAGAAGCTGATCGGTGCCTCTTTGGCTCCTCTGCGTTATGTGGATGATTCGGGAACCCCGACTGAAATCTATCCCATGAACCCCAATGGTTCTGCGCAAGGTGTTGCAGGCATCTGCTCAGCAGATGGCCGTCACCTGGCTATTATGCCCCATCCAGAGCGGGCCGTGCTGGGCTGGCAGTGGGCTTGGGCCCCTCAGCACCTCAGGGGATCACTGGAGGCCTCACCGTGGCTTAGCATGTTCCGTAATGCGGCAGTCTGGTGTCAGAGCTCATAGAGATATGCTACTGTACAGTTGTGATAGACAACTAAACAAATAGGCTAACTAGACAACTTGTTAAAGGGATAGTTCACGCAAAAAATTGTCATAATTTACTCACCCTCATGTCGTTTTAAATCTGTATGCATCTTTCTTCTGAACCCAAAAATACAGTATTTTGATGTTGATAGTCAAACAGTTTTGGTTCCCATTGACTTACATTGTATTTTTTGTCAATGGGAACCAAACTTGTTTGGTTATCAACATTCTTAATATGGTTTGAAATGACATGAGGGTGAGTGAATGACAGAATGTTCATTTTTGGGTGAACAACTCCTTTAAGATTCTTGTTTAAAAATTTGACACTTTGTCTTTTTGAAATCTTACATTCCTACATACAGACTTAGTTTGCATTCAAGTAGAATTAACATGTAGAGTCCTGCTGGGAACTGATGCCTCAACATATACGTGTCTAAATTTATAATGGGCTCTTTATTGAGCATTTTTGAGATGCAATTACAATTTAATGGCTGATTATCACCATTTTTCATTTAAAAATCCAAAATATACATTCCAGAAATTAACTTTGCACTGAGAAAAGTTTTATTGATGAAAAACACATTCTAAATTTATGTGCTATTTGAATTTCATTATCACCATTTTTTATTTAAAAAAAAAGCTAAATATACATTGAAATTATTCAACTACAAGTTTTTATTGATGAAACACTGCAAACACACTTCAGAGCATTAAATTCAAATTAATTCAAATTAATTCTCTGTGTGTGTGTGTGTGTGTGTGTGTGTGTGTGTGTGTGTGTGTGTGTGTGTGTGTGTGTGTG
>NW_015539816.1:191211-195026 GCF_001515605.1 Sinocyclocheilus anshuiensis | reverse complement strand
TTGCAGAAAGAAAATGCACAGCTAGAATCAAGTATTCAGACACCATAAAAAAAAGAATACATTTATATATAAATATTTATTATAAACTTGCATATTTACAAAACCACTTTACATTTATTATATACAATGTCTTTAATAAAACACCTTAAATTGCTGTTTTTAAAACCTCAGAATTCCACTCATCTCATTTAGTGCTGTATGTCTATTCTAGACACATCATCATTGAAAATCCATGTTCAATAAGATCAAAGTGCAGCAGGCCATAACACTGTTAACCTTTGCCAACAAGGTTGATTAGTGTAATTTCAACATGCCAGTAAGCACATCATCACTGTCCTCTACAACGTGTCGGTCAGCACACCCTGCATGACCGAGTGTGTTCTTGTCCTCTGCGGCCCCATCTGCTGGTTGATGTTAATAATGCAGATGAGAAGAAGGAAGACCACTACAAAATCATCCAGCATGCCCAGCACACTGCTCAGCGGCCCAGGAAGAGTCTCCAGTGGGGAGGCCAAAGACATGGCAGCGCCAAATCCACAGACAGCCACCCTCAAGAGAAACAGCCACACCAGGCCGCCCATGTTCCCCAGCCATCGCACCAGAAAGCGCAGGAAGAGGGGTGTATCGCACAAGTAATCCTTTACCTAAAAAAGGGAAAAGATGACAATCATACTGTAGCATATGTACTAGCACGTGGGATATCAGTGTGTGCTGCGTATCTGAACAATAAAAACATGTCCATGGGTGTCTTCCAACTGTAGGAAACTCCTTCCTGGCCTGAGGTTTCACAACCTTTGTGGCATCAGGAACTAAAATAGGTGTGGTGATGTGATATAATCCAGAGCAAATAAAATGATAAACACTCTGCTGAGAAGTAATAATAGTAATTGTACAAATTTACTGGGAGCGGCACGAGTTTGTCAACACAATGAATGGTTATATAATGTAGTTTTTCAAGTCAGCCGTCACTTGTCTTTGAGAGCATTACAGTAGCTACAATCGCATTGTTTGCCAGTCTGACTACCCAAAAAGGAAACTGATATGATTACAGTCTGACGTGGCATTTAAAAAAAAAAAGACACATTATTGCTTTAGACCAACTTTAAGCAAATGTTTGTACCTGTCTTGGTGCTCCGGAGTAGCGCTTGTTATAGTCTCTGACATGTTTGAGCACTTCTGCCTCTTTACAGTCAGTTCTGGTCTCTCTGAAGAGATGGCACATCTTATTCACCTGAGAATAAAGAAAGAATAAAAGACAAATAAAATGAGAGCTTTACCTTTTCTGTGTATATATATATATATATATATATACACACACACACACAGTAAAAACAGTAATTGTGAAATATTAATACAATTTAAAATAGCTGTTTTCTATTTTAATATCCTTTAAACTGCAATTTACTCCTGTGATGGCAAAGCTACATTCAGCAGCCATTACTCTTTAGTAATCATCTAATCAAATCATTCTAATACGCTGATTTGGTTCCTTAAGAAACATTAAGTATTATTGTCAATGTTGAAAACAGTTGTGCAGCTTAATAGTTTTGCAGAAAATTGTCATTCACTACCATTTAAACATTTAGGGTACATAAGATTTAAGAGAAAGAAAGAAAAGTTTTATTCAGAACTAAAATATCAAATAAAACAAAATAAAATGTATTTATTTTTCTTTAAGAAGCATGTATCAGCTAAGAAATCTCTTACCGTCTGTCTGCACAAAGGACAGCTGATGGCATCTAACCAGGAGCAATGTTTCCAGTAAGATATCAGACATGGTGCTAGAGAGGGAACGAGACAGAAGACAGATAAGCGTGGGCCTCTCCTTTACCATGTGCCAGAAATGTGTTATTATTTTTAATAGGTCATTCTAAACAATTTTTATCAGATAGATCAAAATAAATGTGCTTTTCCACTGAAATGCATTGGCTTCAGTGATTCAGAAATGTCATTTGGATTCCACCATTCACATCATGTTAAAACCACACAAAAATATGGTTTGTTGCTATTTATGTTTTGATTCAGGTAAATCTGGCACATCACATTCAATAAATGTTTTTCTCAATAGCAAGTATTTAACAAAGAAGCTGGTCGGGTTCACTACTTTTTATATATTTAGTAGAGCTGATGTGACTAGAAGGAATAATAATAATAAATATTGAACGGGTAATCAAACCTGAAAGAGACATGCAGCACATATCATTATTTTTGTCTACTTTTTGTTGCTTGTATTATCTTTGCTGCTCTTTATTTCAGTCTCTTTAATGTGCTGATTTGCCTGTGGTGCAAGAATTACGAACAGTTTCGAATTTTGTATTAACCTTGTAGTTTACTATTGACATAAATCTACAAATATTCCCTCTCTGAGTGTGTATTCACGTGATCTGGGTCAGGTGAGAGACTCTGCTATTGTAACTATGGCAACAGTATAATATTTAACTCCATATACAACACTGTAGAGTCACATGACTGGGTAAGTGTTCAGTGCTTGGAGTGTAAATGGCCACCATCATCTGCTCTCTCACAGTATGCCAGTTACATTAGTCTAAAGCACCTTAAGCTAAAGTAAACCAGCATGATGATTAACATTGTAAAACACTGACATGAGATACTGTTTATGCAAATACTTATTTTGTTTGTTTTGCAGTGATGTGTGTTTTAAGTAGGTTGATACACACCACAGAATAGATGCCCGCAGTTGGTCTCTACGGGATAGCTGGCAATCTGTAAACAGACGGGGCAGTGATTGTCCCTGTTGCCTGCTGGCAACCACATTTTAGGTAAATCCTGCAAGCATAAAATTAAGATTATTCATCTGGATTAATATTCACTTTTCCAAGTTCTTAGAGTAACACTATTTAAAAAAAAGCAATAAATGAAATTTGATACAATATATTTTATACAAATATTGCTCTGTTGCATGTGTCATTTATTTCTAGGATAATGTTTGATTTTGTAGTATTGCAGTATTTTACTGAAATAGACATTTCTAATTGAAAATGCTGCGTTTAATTATAAATAATGAAATAAAAATACACAATATAAGAATTTTTCTAGTAGTCCTCAGACTTTTGGAGGCCAGTGCATGATGTGAGTGTGGGAATGTGTGTATTCACCTCTCTTTTGTTCACGTGAGGATTGTGTGGCTGGCCTTGACTCCTTATCTTTGAGAGAAGAGAGGACCTTCAAAGTGAGAGATGCAGTTATTAAAATGCAATACTGTGGATTTTATGTTCAGCCATTCTGTTGAACTGAGAGACTTCAAATCACAATGCAGGACTAGAGTTTATAAGGTCATCATCATTATATGTGCAAGGTGAGTTAAAACATCATCATTACAGCTTACAGATTTTCTTTTGAAATTCTGAGTAAGCTGTATTGAAAAGTACCTAAAATAAAAATATTTATTCATCTCAACCCGCTTTTCTTTTTTTTTTTTACAAAATGTATTACACTTTTTATCAGTGAGTAGTCTGGAAGAGCACGTATGAAATCTAAATTTAGCTGTCTGACACACCTGTGTGTTTTACTCGTGCCAGATAAGGCAACATCAGACAGCCTTAAAGGGGTCATATGATGCGATTTCAATTTTTCCTTTCTCTTTGGAGTGTTACAAGCTCTTGGTGCATAAAGAAGATCTGTAAAGTTGCAAAGACTAAAGTCTCAAATCCAAAGAGACATTCTTTATAAAAGTTAAGAGTCAACCACGCCTACTTAAAATGGCTCATTCTAACACGCCCCCACATGTCTACGTCACGATGTGGGAAGATTTGCATAACGCCGCCCAAATGTTCACGCAAAGAAAGAAGGCGTAA
>NW_015539816.1:182793-190477 GCF_001515605.1 Sinocyclocheilus anshuiensis | reverse complement strand
GAGGACACGACTAGAAATCAGTGGTTAAGTTGTATTTACAACACAGTTCCAGAACAGTTCAACCCAAATATTCAGATGTGTGCAGCGCATTTTATGGAGGACTGTTTCCTGATCCTGGTAGAGTAGACTACAATGCTGGCTGTTCTGACTCTTTTTTTTAATTTAAAGAATTTGCCACTGATGATTCAAACACGAGTTTTGGGCAGTGTAGAGTAGCGCTTGTTGTTTGTCATTTCTCTGATCACAAATGTAGACATGGTTTTATGTTTACGCGGCGCGATGCAACGCATAAAAAGACAGTATAAATCATTATAATCCGTAATTATGTCCCCACTGGATGCAACAAATGCCTCGTTTATAATGGGATTTAATGTTTTTGTCTCGTCACTCCGGCTGGACAGGGCATCATCACAATATGGTGAGGGACGTAACATTCCCATCACACGCTTGAGGTATTCGGCCAATCACAACGCACTGGATAGCTGGCCAATCAAAGCACACCTCGCTTTTCAGACCGATGAGCTTTGTAAAAATCTACGTGTTTCAGAAAGGTGGGGCATAGAGGAGAAACAATAATGTACAGTATGTGGAAAATAATGTGTTTTTTTTAACCTTAAACCGCATAAACACATTTCATTACACCAAATACACAAAATAATGTTCATGCAACATCATATGACCCCTTTAAAGTACATCAGCCTTTGAAATATGTCAGTACTACTGAACTAACATTTGCGATATGAAAATAACTATATTTGCATCTTATTATAGCTTGATATCCTGCAGTTATGTTATCTTAAACAGCATCCTATGTCTTTAAAACAACACAACATTGTGAAAATGATCCTATGTGAAAGTATTTGAGAATTATAAGACTCTGAGTTCAGTTTAGAACTGAATAAAGTTAGGCTGACATGACTGAACTGTCTGATGTCATAATATTTAGTTTCTGTGTGGTGCCTTTTATTGCCCCACAATACCATAACAGTTAACCTGCAGTCTCAGGACACAACACTTCATCATATTACATGTATAGCTATATATAAATATTTCATTATTTATAAAATGAATAATGCTGCATATCATTAAAATGTTTAAATATAGCCTTATATCAGACAAAATCCTCCAATGGCAGCATTTAAACATTACACAGCAGACAAAATGTGCATGAAATGTAATTAATACAAATCTAACCCAAAAAGTTTGTCTCTCTCACCTGTTGTGGAAGCTGTGGCTGGTGGGCATGTTTCTTGTTCGTAATTCAGTTGCTTTCTCTTGTGGAAGGCAAAGACTGGAATGCTTTCTCACTGCTGCATTGTACACAGTAAATTTGACAGACGGGTTAATCATTGACCAGGGCATCAGTCCCCTTTTTTTGGAGATTAGGTAACTACAATGATTCCGTTGGGTTTTCGAAATTCAGGAAACTTGCTTGCAACCTTACGGGCCTCTGCAATATGTTAATGCATGTGAAAATCTGTTTATTGACTGTATTTGCACTGATTTCTCGGTCTCCAGTGTTGTATTTTTGTCATGTGACCACTATCACAGGTTCAAAGACACAGGTTGTAAGTCTCCTCCTATTTTAAGTAGGTTAGGTGTCTGGTTAACCTGTCAATGGTTTACTGTACATTTACACAATCTACGCTGTCCCATATTGATGACCAAAGAAAGGCATTTCACTGGGATGCCTGGAACAATCATGCAGGGCAATCCAGCAGGTTAAAACAATCTACACCTGCTTTAATACTACACTAATACTATAGGCTTATTATATTACACATCGACCCTCAAATAGAGTGTATCATGTGTGGGTTATTTATAAGTTTCTTATATCTATCAACATTCTTTATTGATGAGACAGCTTTTGTAACTACGTTACCCCACTTCCAAATTGGCTCCATTTCAGTGCATTTGCCCTGGAGCTTTATGCTAAAAATTTCTCAAGCTAATATTTACCTTTCTCATTAAACCGCAAGGTCGTTGTGGCTGAAAATAGCAGCTGTTGATCCACAAGGGCCTTGATGGCATAGGGGTGGGTTAAAGACCCATGGCCCAAATGAGAATCTGGATGCTGTCATGGTTTAAAGTCCAGTGTCATGTCAGTCAAGGAATACTGCCACCAGTTACGCTGTCCCATGTGGTTAACAAGTTGAAGACTAAATTTAATGTTATCAAATGTGGCTTTATGGTGAAATTATAAATGGAGTGAATAAAAGAAATAATTTATCTAAACTTTAAAGGTATGCAGTTGATCTATTTTTATTTATTTTTATTTCTAATTCTATTGATTATTATCTATTTATATATTATACAATTGTTTGCAATAAAGGCACTAATGTGTCTCTTATTTTGTATATGAGGTATTCCCACATGTGCTCATCCCATACTAGGTAAACGCATGTGACTTCACATCACAATCTTATCTTATGTTTTTATTACAAAAAGGTAATAAAAAGATTGAGAGACGTTAATGTTTAATGTTTAACAACAGAAAACACAAATCAGTGTAAATCTAAAGTATGTACATCATTATTTAAACTCAATTTTACATTTTTTCTCAAATTTTTTTAAGTTAATTTGAAGGTTTAGTCACCTTTATTCTGTACCATTAGTGTAGCTTAACTCATATTTTTATAAGTGGCAGTGGCAATAAAATAAATAAATAGCTACTTTAAAAAACCTGTCTTTGGGAGCTGTTGATCATAAAGCATCTGTGCATAAAAGTGAATGTCCCTATGGGATGACAAGTAAAAATAACTACATTAAAACAAATAAGAAATTGTCAGATTTACCCAATAAGTATTGAAAAATGATAATGATTTACATGATTTGGAACATGATTTAATGGTTTCTGGTCATAGCTGGTTCAATAAGATAATCATTAGGCTACCTGGTCAAAGATGATCATTATGGCGATAGCTGATCATTTTTTGGATGACCAACTAGCCTACTAGGCTACATTTCAGATTGACCACCTTTGGTTTGTTGCTGGTCCAAGATGGTACCAGCTGATCATCTTAAATTTGCATTTTAAATATGTCTTTATAGGCTTAATATTTTTAAGGCTAAATATTTTTTAAAGCGTGCTTATTTGGACGAATCTGGGTATTTTGATGATAAATTTGACAGTATTTTGTAACACATTGTAGGCTATTTTATTTTCACTTTTTAGGTGCCCATAGCCTATTCAGTTTCCATAGTGTGGAAACCAAACGCTTTATTCCACATGATCCGTGTTCTCTGCTCTGCCAGTCTCTTCGGATCTCTACACGGTGTCCTGAACTCAATACACCATTGGTGTTTTATTTCTTAATGTTGCGCTCTTGATCTCGTCAATCCCCCAATCCTTACCAACGCAGCACGCGATGTGTCTGCGGCGGACATTCACGAAGCCTTTGCGTATCAATTAGTGCGTAGACGCAATAGACGTGAACGTAGTGCTGGTGAGTGCTAGGCAAATACACACGCAGGTGGGAAGGGGAAGCGCATTGTTGACAGGTGGACGGAAATATTTGCCCGATAGCATAAGAGGAGATATGGATTTAAATAAAACGGTGCTGTGCGAGAGCCTGATTATTTGGGTAAGATCCTATCTTTTAGTTTAGCTCTAAAGGTCACTGGAATCGGGAATCGTTTATTTATCTGCGGTCAGATCCTTGACGATAGCGTTACCTGTCACAGGTAGTCGTTTCCTTCGGGCACCATGGTCAAAAAAAATACCGGAAATAAGACATTTAGATGTGTGCACTTGCTCTTGTAAACCAAACGGGGTCTGCGGTGCATCATTGCAACCTTTAAAAATGCGCTAATTTCTCCAAGCGGCACCCGTCCAACACGCGACACCAATATATACAAAAATCATAAAGACAAACCAGCCTCAGGATGCTGTTAGACATGTAAACAACACCAACAGTCACAGCCAACTCCATCCTCATCCGATTTAGACGTCTAATCTGGTTAGCTAGAGTATTTGTGGAATGTGTCGTATGCAATCAGATATTCCCTGTCTCAGTTTAATATGATGGCGTTTTGATTTTTGACTGCGGTGTGTGATCGCATGCGGCGCGTGCTCGCGGTCCTCTGCATTTGGCTCTGATCCATGGCTGTGTTACACTGCGTTCACACCAGGGCCCCTTCTGAATAGTTTTTCAAAATGACCTATATATATATATATATATATATATATATATATATGTATATATATGTATGTCACTGGAGTTTATAAAAATGTTTTATTGCAGTGTAAAAGTTCTTTAGTAAATATATCCCTTAACAACATTATGGAGCATTTTGTTAATGCTAATTGTATTTTTCTTTAGTGAGAGTGCTATATGCTATGTCAAAGCAGATTGGATGACAAAACTTAAATGTACAAAACCTCCAGGATTTTCTATTAAATATACTATCATGCTGTCAGTGGTGATTTTGCCTTTTATTGTAGTAATGCAGGGTTTCCCAAATGACAAGTTGATAAGAAACTAATAATTAAATCAAATGTAAAATTAACCTTTGTGCTTTTTCCAAATTTGGTGTTTACGGTCAAAAATGACCGGCCCTAAAAAATTACCTGGAGTTAATGTTTTTGTCACTTTGTTTTCTTTCAGTTAGCACATTGTTTTTCTCCTCTACTATTACTACTACTTTTTTTTTTTCCAAAAAGTGCAAAAATGGTCAATCAATCAATCAGTAAATCAATTAATCAATATTTAGGATGTTGTTATAGCCTGTGGGTGCAAAGTTGGTCAGTTAGACTAATACGAACATTAACTAGCATTTTCAGGGAAAAGAAAATCCTCTCTGTGTCAGAATGACTACACAACAATTATTCAAAATAAAACTGAAAACGTTTTTTAACAATTACAGGTAATAATATTAATGTCATTTAATTTTTTAATATATTAACAGTATCTCAAGTAGCCTAAATATTTTACATATAAGGTGGTTCAGCGGACAAAAAAAGTTTGGGAACCCCTGTTGTCATGCATATTCTTTGTAGTTTGTCCAGTGTTGTAATGTAACGAAGTAATAATACTTCGTTACAGTACTTAAGTATTTTTTGGGAATATCTGTACTTTACTTGAGTTTTTATATTTCAGCCAACTTTTACTTTTACTCCATTACAATTCCTAATTCAAATGTATACTTTTACTCCGATACATTTCCCCGAAGCATATTCGTTACTTACTACAAAGTAGTCAAAAGTCAGAAGAACACGGACTGCAGGAAAGCAGGTTTGACGAATCAGTGGTCTGGCGTTTGCAAGTTAGACTCCTGCTTTGCTCGTTCCTGCACAACCGGAGGCAGCAGTTTCAGGACCGCAGTTCTAGGACCCTATTCTTTTGTAACAGCGCCACCTACCGAATTGGATCACTAAAGATGGGCAACCAGAGTGAGTAACTTTACCGATTTTCAATTAAGTTTTATTTTATAACCTTAAAACGATGCAAAGTTTACGTAGCCAACGTGAGAACTGCTAAGAAATAATAATGAATTACCGATTGCTAGTTTTATTGATTATTACGATGTTCTTAATTCGTGGCCATGATTTAATTAAGCTAAACCTTGTTGACACAATGACTACAATAAGTAAATCTAGCCAGCACATTAATTAAACTTAAAAAGATGATAAAAGCATGTTGATATGAGATGTGTCAGATTTACCTGTAGCTTACTGTATTAGTCTGAAAAATTGTTTGATACTCATTGTTTTAGCATATTAGTTAAGCGTGAAATATCGGGCAGGCGTCTCCACGCGGCCCAGTAGTCTGCCAGGGGTCTTGGGTGTTCTACAGTTGAAACGTACATCTGATTTTCTTGTATAGGATCCCGAAGCACCTGAGTGGCGGGAAAAACTATAATGGGAAGCTGACCGATTGTTCTGTCGGGCCTGCCCATTGCCCCAACAGTGGGAGCTTTGGAGGCCGTCATAAACGGGCCATGCTCGCATGACCCTTGGGCTTTTTCTCGAACTCTGAAGGCTGGAGCGCGCAGAGTATCCGAGGAGGTGCTCGTCGTAAGGACTCAATCTAAAACTGCCTGAGGCGCAATATGCGGTGGAACCGTCAAGATCGAAGTCTGGAGGCCACAGCGAGAGAGTCGAATGCGCTTGTGTGGTTCGTAAGCTCTCTCTAAAGGAGGGCCTGGCCTCCGAAGACGAGCGGAGGAATCAGGAACTGCTATTAGGGGCCTGAGGACGAGAGGGCTTTGCCGTCGAACTCAGGTCCACTCGCTTGCGTTGCCGTGCGTAAGCCGGTGGGCGAGACCTAGGACCCCAGTCTTTACGAGGGGGTAACCTAGGCGGTGGCTCATGCCGCTGGACCTCGCGGTACTGTAAGGACGAAGAGCGTGAGCGGGCCGTAGGTGGCTGACGCTCCACTTCCCTAGCCCTGCGAGGGATGAGTTGACGGAACGCAGCGGACTGCTGTTTCGCTGCTCTAAACTTCTCCACGACCGTAGTGACCGAGTCTCCAAACAGACCGTCACTCGAAATGGGGGCGTCCAGGAGAAAAGTTCTGTCCTTCTCTTTAATGTCAGTGAGAGTAAGCCAAAGATGGCGCTCAGCTGACACTAACCCTGCCATGGACCTGCCCACTGCCCGAGCTGTGTGCTTGGTAGCCCTAAGCGCCAAGTCAGTAGCTCGTCTGAGCTATTTAACGGCCTCTGGAGTCAAGCCTTCTCCCTTGTCCAGCTCCTTGAGCAAGTCTGCCTGATAAGCCTGGAGTACACCCATAGAATGGAGTGTAGACGCGGCCTGCCCAGCGCCCATGTAAGATTTCCCGATCAAAGCGGAAGTAACCCTACACGGCTTGGACAGTAGCAGAGGGCGTGACTTCCAAGACGGAGCGGAGTTCGGCGCGAGATGTGTCTCTTCTACAGCAGGCATCGCCGCGTAGCCGTGAGCCGCCATTTTAGAAACCGTGGCGAAATCAGCGGCAGCGGGATTAGTGATACGCGCCGAAAAAGGTTGTTTCCAAGACCTCGAAACCTCGTAGTGGAGGTCTTGGAAAAAGGGGAGAGGCCTACGGGGCTGAGACGGAGTGCGGCTGGACAAAAATCGATCGTCCAGTTTCGACTGGGACTGAGTTTGCACCGGCTCGCTATCCCATTCTAACCCCAGCTTATCCACAGCGCGTGTTACAACATCTAATAGTTCGCTGTAAGACGTGGAGGTGCGTTTCTCCTGTCCACTCGGAGGGAGAGAACTGCACAGTTCGCCCAATAAATCCTCCGAATCGGAGGCTGCTGTGGACAGCACGTCTTCATCATACGGCATACAACCGAAAGACATCGCATCGCGAGCTTCCGGGGTAGGCCGCAAATTGTCATTGACGAAGACCACGGGATCCCCGTAGCGCTCTTCGAGCGCTTGCACATGGCCCGGAGAGAGCGAGAGAAAGGGAGAAAAATCCGTTGACTCGCCCTCTAAACGCCTCGGCTCACATGCGTCACCCCAAGCGACCGTCTCGTGCGGCGCCTCAACTCAAAGCAGGTATTACACACTTTGTAATTAACATCTGATGCATTTATAAATCAAAAATCACAATTTAAATAAAAAAATTCAATATCTTTAACAACAATGTACAAACATAACTACAAACTAAACCACCAGGGTCCCAGAAATGCGGTCCTGAAACTGCAGCCTCCGCTATATTATCCAATTCGGTAGGTGGCGCTGTTACAA
>NW_015539816.1:180477-182561 GCF_001515605.1 Sinocyclocheilus anshuiensis | reverse complement strand
GCACCACAAATTAAAATTATGTCATGTTATAGGGACTACTGAACAGACATTTAGAAGTTGATTTTAAAATGCAAGTATTTCAAATTAAAATTAAAATAAAGCTGTGTAAACACTTACAATATAAGTGTGTCCCATCAGGTAATGAAAAGTTCGACACACACGTGTGGTCTTCACACCCACTTGAAGACTTTGACCAAATACAGGAAATACGTCATTTAAGTAATCAAGTGGTCAAGTGTTTTTTATTGAAGATATAACATTCACAGGGGATACAGTCATAGCAATAAATTACATACACAACCAGAATACAAAACAAATATATAAAGAATAATAAAAATGACATATAAAGAACAACAACAAAAATTAAAAATTAAACATCTTTTCTTTCCTTTTTATAAATAAATCATAAATTAAAATAAAAAATAACGTAAATGGAAAATTACATATAAAATGTCAACTTCAAAGAATACACAGGAGGTTTACATTAAAGTCAATATTTTTTCCATCAATACAGTAGTTTTAACAGCTTTCTTGTTAAGTGAAGAGCAGAGATTCATAAAATAATTTCAAATCAATAAAAAAAATCCTAAAATTGGGCATACAATTTGTGCAGTGGCTATTGGACAGTGGAGTTGTTGGTGAACTGAAAGGTGAGTTTTTTTGTTTATTTTAACACCCTGATTGCATGATTCCTTTGTCTTTTAGATATTATTAGCCTAAATAATCTGACGAATTACACGAGTAACTGTGAAACGTTATATAAAATGGCTAACTTAATTTAATATTCTCAACTAAATATAATTTCAAGGTTAATGAAATCCGCAATGCTTCATTAATTGTTAAAACCAGGTCAAAATAAATTGCAGATTGACAGTAAGAATAATATTTAAAATTATTATTTAATCAGGGCCTTTTAGTAGGCTAATGAAAGAAAGGACAATGGAATACAAATACAACGTGCAAACTTCAGTCAACTTGTTTTTGTTTTTCAGATCAAAATGTATTGCCCTTTCTGTGGCATCCAATGGCTGACTTCGCCAAGATTTTGCAGTTCATGTGGGCGAAATGTAAGCTTTGTCGTAGAGAATGCCCCTAGAACGGCGGGTGATGACCAGGTGTCAGCAAACAAAACAAAAACAATCAGCGTCTTCCTTTTAACATATTCAGTTTTATTTTTCCACAAAAATGTAAATAACATGGAGTCGATAGATGAGCATGTTTTTCGGTCAACATATAAAGACAAAGCTGGGTAAACAATCCTAGAAATACCTTCCGCTTTAGATATCAAAACACGACCATAAATGGTTAAATTTCTTTGTAACCAACAGTTGAAAATATTCTTTGATTTTTGTATCCGTTGCAAAAAGCTATCTACAATTCTATCAGTCGGAGATTTACTAATTAAAATACCTAAATATCTTACAGAGTTTTTGACCTCAATACCTTCTATTTGATCTTTGCCCAGACTGTGAACGGGCATAATTTCACTCTTATTTCGATTGACTGAGAGACCAGAAGCATTAGAAAATAAATTCAAAGCATCCAAAATAACAGGAACCTGCTTCTCATCTTTTAAAAACAGACAGGTGTCATCCGCCAGTTGACTAATTAGAAAAGTGTGTTCCGCTACTAGAATACCCTGAACATCCAAGCAATGAGTAATAAAAATATTAAGAAATTCAGCTACCAAAAAAGGTGAAAAAGGTGAAATGGGGCACCCTTGTCTGATACCCCTACTGATCACAAACCGAGGAGAAACCAAAGAGACAAAAGAGACATTGCTATTAATATTTTTGTAAAGCATCTGTACTATTTTAACGAAAGAATGACCAAAACCAAACCTACGCAGAGATTCAAACATAAACTCGTGTTCGACCGTATCAAAGGCCTTATAAAAGTCTAAAAATAAAATAATTGCTTTATCGTTTATTAATCTGCATTCTCTTCTAAAATATTTTATTTTTTTATCTGATTTTTATGTATTATGTATTTAAATTATGCATGAATAATCCCAAACACGATGACAGTGCGATCTCTGTGTGAGATTGTTGTCAGTTGTCATATTTCTATAAAAATCTAAAATA
>NW_015539816.1:179948-180290 GCF_001515605.1 Sinocyclocheilus anshuiensis | reverse complement strand
GTCCTTCTTGACCACTTATTTCACTCCTCCCCTCACTGCAGCCGCCTACTCTCGCCTTCATTTCAGGCGAGGCGATGCGCATCTCAAACAAGCCTATTGACTGTATTTTTTATTTTTTTATTGCAGAGAACGGAAACATACAAAGAATAAACATACATCACATAATATCAACCACAAAAATAAAATGGAAACAAATCACAAAAAGAATAACATAAAAATAAAGATAAGAGGGCCATCATCTAAACATGATTACATGAAGAGATCAAAGGCAGAGCAAATCCTAACAGTCCTTATAGCTTTCTTATTAGCAGATACTGAAATTACATTCAAATAATTTTCTAT